>NW_028116044.1:0-49053 GCF_964273445.1 Streptopelia decaocto
CTTAAAAATTTTCCAATTTTTGTCCCAATTCTTCCCATTCCCATTGAAACTTTTCAAATCCCTCTCAAAATTGTTGAAATTCTCTTGAAGCTTTTAAAATTCTCTCCAGAATTTTCAAAATCCATGTCCACATGTTTACAATTTCACATCAAAAATGTTAAAATTCCAGCTGAAATTTTTTCAAAGTCCCTTAAAAATTTTCCAATTTTTGTCCCAATTCTTCCCATTCCCATTGAAACTTTTCAAATCCCTTTCAAAATTGTTGAAATTCTCTTGAAGCTTTTAAAATTCTCTCTAGAATTTTCAAAATCCATGTCCACATGTTTACAATTTCACGTCAAAAAATGGCTAAAATTCCAGTTGAAATTTTTTCAAAGTCCCTTAAAAATTTTCCAATTTTTGTCCCAATTCTTCCCATTCCCATTGAAACTTTTCAAATCCCTCTCAAAATTGTTGAAATTCTCTTGAAGCTTTTAAAATTCTCTCTAAAATTTTCAATATCCATGTCCACATGTTTACAATTTCACGTCAAAAAATGGCTAAAATTCCAGTTGAAATTTTTTCAAAGTCCCTTAAAAATTTTCCAATTTTTGTCCCAATTCTTCCCATTCCCATTGAAACTTTTCAAATCCCTCTCAAAATTGTTGAAATTCTCTTGAAGCTTTTAAAATTCTCTCTAGAATTTTCAAAATCCATGTCCACATGTTTACAATTTCACGTCAAAAAATGGCTAAAATTCCAGTTGAAATGTTTTCAAAGTCCCTTCAAAATTTTCCAATTTTTGTCCCAATTCTTCCCATTCCCATTGAAACTTTTCAAATCCCTCTCAAAATTGTTGAAATTCTCTTGAAGCTTTTAAAATTCTCTCCAGAATTTTCAAAATCCATGTCCACATGTTTACAATTTCACGTCAAAAAATGGCTAAAATTCCAGTTGAAATGTTTTCAAAGTCCCTTAAAAATATTCCAATTTTTGTGCCAATTCTTCCTATTCCCATTGAAACTTTTCAAATCCCTCTCAAAAGTGTTGAAATTCTCTTGAAGCTTTTAAAATTCTCCCTAGAATTTTCAAAATCCATGTCCACATGTTTACAATTTCACGTCAAAAATGGCTAAAATTCCAGTTGAAATTTTTTCAAAGTCCCTTAAAAATTTTCCAATTTTTGTCCCAATTCTTCCCATTCCCATTGAAACTTTTCAAATCCCTCTCAAAATTGTTGAAATTCTCTTGAAGCTTTTAAAATTCTCTCTAGAATTTTCAAAATCCATGTCCACATGTTTACAATTTCACGTCAAAAAATGGCTAAAATTCCAGTTGAAATTTTTTCAAAGTCCCTTAAAAATTTTCCAATTTTTGTCCCAATTCTTCCCATTCCCATTGAAACTTTTCAAATCCCTCTCAAAATTGTTGAAATTCTGTTGAAGCTTTTAAAATTCTCTCTAGAATTTTCAAAATCCATGTCCACATGTTTACAATTTCATGTCAAAAAATGGCTAAAATTCCAGTTGAAATTTTTTCAAAGTCCCTGAAAAATTTTCCAATTTTTGTCCCAATTCTTCCCATTCCCATTGAAACTTTTCAAATCCCTTTCAAAATTGTTGAAATTCTCTTGAAGCTTTTAAAATTCTCTCTAGAATTTTCAAAATCCATGTCCACAGGTTTACAATTTCACGTCAAAAAATGGCTAAAATTCCAGTTGAAATGTTTTCAAAGTCCCTTAAAAATTTTCCAATTTTTGTCCCAATTCTTCCCATTCCCATTGAAACTTTTCAAATCCCGCTCCAAATTGTTGAAATTCTCTTGAAGCTTTTAAAATTCTCTCTAGAATTTTCAAAATCCATGTCCACAGGTTTACAATTTCACGTCAAAAAATGGCTAAAATTCCAGTTGAAATTTTTTCAGTCCCTTAAAAATTTTCCAATTTTTGTCCCAATTCTTCCCATTCCCATTGAAACTTTTCAAATCCCTCTCAAAATTGTTGAAATTCTCTTGAAGCTTTTAAAATTCTCTCTAGAATTTTCAAAATCCATGTCCACATGTTTACAATTTCACGTCAAAAAATGGCTAAAATTCCAGTTGAAATGTTTTCAAAGTCCCTTAAAAATTTTCCAATTTTTGTCCCAATTCTTCCCATTCCCATTGAAACTTTTCAAATCCCTCTCAAAATGGTTGAAATTCTCTTGAAGCTTTTAAAATTCTCTCTAGAATTTTCAAAATCCATGTCCACATGTTTACAATTTCACGTCAAAAAATGGCTAAAATTCCAGTTGAAATTTCTTCAAAGTCCCTTAAAAATTTTCCAATTTTTGTGCCAATTCTTCCTATTCCCATTGAAACTTTTCAAATCCCTCTCAAAAGTGTTGAAATTCTCTTGAAGCTTTTAAAATTCTCTCCAGAATTTTCAAAATCCATGTCCACATGTTTACAATTTCACGTCAAAAAATGGCTAAAATTCCAGTGGAAATTTTTTCAAAGTCCCTTAAAAATTTTCCAATTTTTGTCCCAATTCTTCACATTCCCATTGAAACTTTTCAAATCCCTCTCAAAATTGTTGAAATTCTCTTGAAGCTTTTAAAATTCTCTCTAGAATTTTCAAAATCCATGTCCACATGTTTACAATTTCATGTAAAAATTTGCTAAAATTCCAGTTGAAATTTTTTCAAAGTCCCTTAAAAATTTTCCAATTTTTGTCCCAATTCTTCCCATTCCCATTGAAACTTTTCAAATCCCTCTCAAAATGGTTGAAATTCTCTTGAAGCTTTTAAAATTCTCTCTAGAATTTTCAAAATCCATGTCCACATGTTTACAATTTCACGTCAAAAAATGGCTAAAATTCCAGTTGAAATGTTTTCAAAGTCCCTTAAAAATTTTCCAATTTTTGTCCCAATTCTTCCCATTCCCATTGAAACTTTTCAAATCCCTCTCAAAATTGTTGAAATTCTCTTGAAGCTTTTAAAATTCTCTCTAGAATTTTCAAAATCCATGTCCACATGTTTACAATTTCACGTCAAAAAATGGCTAAAATTCCAGTTGAAATGTTTTCAAAGTCCCTTAAAAATTTTCCAATTTTTGTCCCAATTCTTCCCATTCCCATTGAAACTTTTCAAATCCCTCTCAAAATTGTTGAAATTCTCTTGAAGCTTTTAAAATTCTCTCTAGAATTTTCAAAATCCATGTCCACATGTTTACAATTTCACGTCAAAAAATGGCTAAAATTCCAGTTGAAATGTTTTCAAAGTCCCTTAAAAATTTTCCAATTTTTGTCCCAATTCTTCCCATTCCCATTGAAACTTTTCAAATCCCGCTCCAAATTGTTGAAATTCTCTTGAAGCTTTTAAAATTCTCTCTAGAATTTTCAAAATCCATGTCCACAGGTTTACAATTTCACGTCAAAAAATGGCTAAAATTCCAGTTGAAATTTTTTCAGTCCCTTAAAAATTTTCCAATTTTTGTCCCAATTCTTCCCATTCCCATTGAAACTTTTCAAATCCCTCTCAAAATTGTTGAAATTCTCTTGAAGCTTTTAAAATTCTCTCTAGAATTTTCAAAATCCATGTCCACATGTTTACAATTTCACGTCAAAAAATGGCTAAAATTCCAGTTGAAATGTTTTCAAAGTCCCTTAAAAATTTTCCAATTTTTGTCCCAATTCTTCCCATTCCCATTGAAACTTTTCAAATCCCTCTCAAAATGGTTGAAATTCTCTTGAAGCTTTTAAAATTCTCTCCAGAATTTTCAAAATCCATGTCCACATGTTTACAATTTCACGTCAAAAAATGGCTAAAATTCCAGTTGAAATTTTTTCAAAGTCCCTTAAAAATTTTCCAATTTTTGTCCCAATTCTTCCCATTCCCATTGAAACTTTTCAAATCCCTCTCAACATTGTTGAAATTCTCTTGAAGCTTTTAAAATTCTCTCTAGAATTTTCAAAATCCATGTCCACATGTTTACAATTTCACGTCAAAAAATGGCTAAAATTCCAGTTGAAATTTTTTCAAAGTCTCTTAAAAATTTTCCATTTTTTGTCCCAATTCTTCCCATTCCCATTGAAACTTTTCAAATCCCTCTCAAAAGTGTTGAAATTCTCTTGAAGCTTTTAAAATTCTCTCCAGAATTTTCAAAATCCATGTCCACATGTTTACAATTTCATGTAAAAATTTGCTAAAATTCCAGTTGAAATTTTTTCAAAGTCCCTTAAAAATTTTCCAATTTTTGTCCCAATTCTTCCCATTCCCATTGAAACTTTTCAAATCCCTCTCAAAATTGTTGAAATTCTCTTGAAGCTTTTAAAATTCTCTCCAGAATTTTCAAAATCCATGTCCACATGTTTACAATTTCACGTCAAAAAATGGCTAAAATTCCAGTTGAAATTTTTTCAAAGTCCCTTAAAAATTTTCCAATTTTTGTCCCAATTCTTCCCATTCCCATTGAAACTTTTCCAATCCCTCTCAAAATTGTTGAAATTCTCTTGAAGCTTTTAAAATTCTCTCTAGAATTTTCAAAATCCATGTCCACATGTTTACAATTTCACGTCAAAAAATGGCTAAAATTCCAGTTGAAATGTTTTCAAAGTCCCTTAAAAATTTTCCAATTTTTGTCCCAATTCTTCCCATTCCCATTGAAACTTTTCAAATCCCTCTCAAAATTGTTGAAATTCTCTTGAAGCTTTTAAAATTCTCTCCAGAATTTTCAAAATCCATGTCCACATGTTTACAATTTCACATCAAAAATGTTAAAATTCCAGCTGAAATTTTTTCAAAGTCCCTTAAAAATTTTCCAATTTTTGTCCCAATTCTTCCCATTCCCATTGAAACTTTTCAAATCCCTTTCAAAATTGTTGAAATTCTCTTGAAGCTTTTAAAATTCTCTCTAGAATTTTCAAAATCCATGTCCACATGTTTACAATTTCACGTCAAAAAATGGCTAAAATTCCAGTTGAAATTTTTTCAAAGTCCCTTAAAAATTTTCCAATTTTTGTCCCAATTCTTCCCATTCCCATTGAAACTTTTCAAATCCCTCTCAAAATTGTTGAAATTCTCTTGAAGCTTTTAAAATTCTCTCTAAAATTTTCAATATCCATGTCCACAGGTTTACAATTTCACGTCAAAAAATGGCTAAAATTCCAGTTGAAATTTTTTCAAAGTCCCTTAAAAATTTTCCAATTTTTGTCCCAATTCTTCCCATTCCCATTGAAACTTTTCAAATCCCTCTCAAAATTGTTGAAATTCTCTTGAAGCTTTTAAAATTCTCTCTAGAATTTTCAAAATCCATGTCCACATGTTTACAATTTCACGTCAAAAAATGGCTAAAATTCCAGTTGAAATGTTTTCAAAGTCCCTTCAAAATTTTCCAATTTTTGTCCCAATTCTTCCCATTCCCATTGAAACTTTTCAAATCCCTCTCAAAATTGTTGAAATTCTCTTGAAGCTTTTAAAATTCTCTCCAGAATTTTCAAAATCCATGTCCACATGTTTACAATTTCACGTCAAAAAATGGCTAAAATTCCAGTTGAAATGTTTTCAAAGTCCCTTAAAAATATTCCAATTTTTGTGCCAATTCTTCCTATTCCCATTGAAACTTTTCAAATCCCTCTCAAAAGTGTTGAAATTCTCTTGAAGCTTTTAAAATTCTCCCTAGAATTTTCAAAATCCATGTCCACATGTTTACAATTTCACGTCAAAAATGGCTAAAATTCCAGTTGAAATTTTTTCAAAGTCCCTTAAAAATTTTCCAATTTTTGTCCCAATTCTTCCCATTCCCATTGAAACTTTTCAAATCCCTCTCAAAATTGTTGAAATTCTCTTGAAGCTTTTAAAATTCTCTCTAGAATTTTCAAAATCCATGTCCACATGTTTACAATTTCACGTCAAAAAATGGCTAAAATTCCAGTTGAAATTTTTTCAAAGTCCCTTAAAAATTTTCCAATTTTTGTCCCAATTCTTCCCATTCCCATTGAAACTTTTCAAATCCCTCTCAAAATTGTTGAAATTCTGTTGAAGCTTTTAAAATTCTCTCTAGAATTTTCAAAATCCATGTCCACATGTTTACAATTTCATGTCAAAAAATGGCTAAAATTCCAGTTGAAATTTTTTCAAAGTCCCTTAAAAATTTTCCAATTTTTGTCCCAATTCTTCCCATTCCCATTGAAACTTTTCAAATCCCTTTCAAAATTGTTGAAATTCTCTTGAAGCTTTTAAAATTCTCTCTAGAATTTTCAAAATCCATGTCCACAGGTTTACAATTTCACGTCAAAAAATGGCTAAAATTCCAGTTGAAATGTTTTCAAAGTCCCTTAAAAATTTTCCAATTTTTGTCCCAATTCTTCCCATTCCCATTGAAACTTTTCAAATCCCGCTCCAAATTGTTGAAATTCTCTTGAAGCTTTTAAAATTCTCTCTAGAATTTTCAAAATCCATGTCCACAGGTTTACAATTTCACGTCAAAAAATGGCTAAAATTCCAGTTGAAATTTTTTCAGTCCCTTAAAAATTTTCCAATTTTTGTCCCAATTCTTCCCATTCCCATTGAAACTTTTCAAATCCCTCTCAAAATTGTTGAAATTCTCTTGAAGCTTTTAAAATTCTCTCTAGAATTTTCAAAATCCATGTCCACATGTTTACAATTTCACGTCAAAAAATGGCTAAAATTCCAGTTGAAATGTTTTCAAAGTCCCTTAAAAATTTTCCAATTTTTGTCCCAATTCTTCCCATTCCCATTGAAACTTTTCAAATCCCTCTCAAAATGGTTGAAATTCTCTTGAAGCTTTTAAAATTCTCTCTAGAATTTTCAAAATCCATGTCCACATGTTTACAATTTCACGTCAAAAAATGGCTAAAATTCCAGTTGAAATTTCTTCAAAGTCCCTTAAAAATTTTCCAATTTTTGTGCCAATTCTTCCTATTCCCATTGAAACTTTTCAAATCCCTCTCAAAAGTGTTGAAATTCTCTTGAAGCTTTTAAAATTCTCTCCAGAATTTTCAAAATCCATGTCCACATGTTTACAATTTCACGTCAAAAAATGGCTAAAATTCCAGTGGAAATTTTTTCAAAGTCCCTTAAAAATTTTCCAATTTTTGTCCCAATTCTTCACATTCCCATTGAAACTTTTCAAATCCCTCTCAAAATTGTTGAAATTCTCTTGAAGCTTTTAAAATTCTCTCTAGAATTTTCAAAATCCATGTCCACATGTTTACAATTTCATGTAAAAATTTGCTAAAATTCCAGTTGAAATTTTTTCAAAGTCCCTTAAAAATTTTCCAATTTTTGTCCCAATTCTTCCCATTCCCATTGAAACTTTTCAAATCCCTCTCAAAATGGTTGAAATTCTCTTGAAGCTTTTAAAATTCTCTCTAGAATTTTCAAAATCCATGTCCACATGTTTACAATTTCACGTCAAAAAATGGCTAAACATCCAGTTGAAATTTTTTCAAAGTCCCTTAAAAATTTTCCAATTTTTGTCCCAATTCTTCCCATTCCCATTGAAACTTTTCAAATCCCTCTCAAAATTGTTGAAATTCTCTTGAAGCTTTTAAAATTCTCTCCAGAATTTTCAAAATCCATGTCCACATGTTTACAATTTCACGTCAAAAAATGGCTAAAATTCCAGTTGAAATTTTTTCAAAGTCCCTTAAAAATTTTCCAATTTTTGTCCCAATTCTTCCCATTCCCATTGAAACTTTTCAAATCCCTCTCCAAATTGTTGAAATTCTCTTGAAGCTTTTAAAATTCTCTCCAGAATTTTCAAAATCCATGTCCACATGTTTACAATTTCACGTCAAAAAATGGCTAAAATTCCAGTTGAAATTTTTTCAAAGTCCCTTAAAAATTTTCCAATTTTTGTCCCAATTCTTCCCATTCCCATTGAAACTTTTCAAATCCCTCTCAAAATTGTTGAAATTCTCTTGAAGCTTTTAAAATTCTCTCCAGAATTTTCAAAATCCATGTCCACATGTTTACAATTTCACGTCAAAAAATGGCTAAAATTCCAGTTGAAATGTTTTCAAAGTCCCTTAAAAATTTTCCAATTTTTGTCCCAATTCTTCCCATTCCCATTGAAACTTTTCCAATCCCTCTCAAAATGGTTGAAATTCTCTTGAAGCTTTTAAAATTCTCTCTAGAATTTTCAAAATCCATGTCCACATGTTTACAATTTCACGTCAAAAAATGGCTAAAATTCCAGTTGAAATTTTTTCAAAGTCCCTTAAAAATTTTCCAATTTTTGTCCCAATTCTTCCCATTCCCATTGAAACTTTTCAAATCCCTCTCCAAATTGTTGAAATTCTCTTGAAGCTTTTAAAATTCTCTCCAGAATTTTCAAAATCCATGTCCACATGTTTACAATTTCACGTCAAAAAATGGCTAAAATTCCAGTTGAAATTTTTTCAAAGTCCCTTAAAAATTTTCCAATTTTTGTCCCAATTCTTCCCATTCCCATTGAAACTTTTCAAATCCCTCTCCAAATTGTTGAAATTCTCTTGAAGCTTTTAAAATTCTCTCCAGAATTTTCAAAATCCATGTCCACATGTTTACAATTTCACATCAAAAATGTTAAAATTCCAGCTGAAATTTTTTCAAAGTCCCTTAAAAATTTTCCAATTTTTGTCCCAATTCTTCCCATTCCCATTGAAACTTTTCAAATCCCTTTCAAAATTGTTGAAATTCTCTTGAAGCTTTTAAAATTCTCTCTAGAATTTTCAAAATCCATGTCCACATGTTTACAATTTCACGTCAAAAAATGGCTAAAATTCCAGTTGAAATTTTTTCAAAGTCCCTTAAAAATTTTCCAATTTTTGTCCCAATTCTTCCCATTCCCATTGAAACTTTTCAAATCCCTCTCAAAATTGTTGAAATTCTCTTGAAGCTTTTAAAATTCTCTCTAAAATTTTCAATATCCATGTCCACAGGTTTACAATTTCACGTCAAAAAATGGCTAAAATTCCAGTTGAAATTTTTTCAAAGTCCCTTAAAAATTTTCCAATTTTTGTCCCAATTCTTCCCATTCCCATTGAAACTTTTCAAATCCCTCTCAAAATTGTTGAAATTCTCTTGAAGCTTTTAAAATTCTCTCTAGAATTTTCAAAATCCATGTCCACATGTTTACAATTTCACGTCAAAAAATGGCTAAAATTCCAGTTGAAATGTTTTCAAAGTCCCTTCAAAATTTTCCAATTTTTGTCCCAATTCTTCCCATTCCCATTGAAACTTTTCAAATCCCTCTCAAAATTGTTGAAATTCTCTTGAAGCTTTTAAAATTCTCTCCAGAATTTTCAAAATCCATGTCCACATGTTTACAATTTCACGTCAAAAAATGGCTAAAATTCCAGTTGAAATGTTTTCAAAGTCCCTTAAAAATTTTCCAATTTTTGTGCCAATACTTCCTATTCCCATTGAAACTTTTCAAATCCCTCTCAAAATTGTTGAAATTCTCTTGAAGCTTTTAAAATTCTCCCTAGAATTTTCAAAATCCATGTCCACATGTTTACAATTTCACGTCAAAAATGGCTAAAATTCCAGTTGAAATTTTTTCAAAGTCCCTTAAAAATTTTCCAATTTTTGTCCCAATTCTTCCCATTCCCATTGAAACTTTTCAAATCCCTCTCAAAATTGTTGAAATTCTCTTGAAGCTTTTAAAATTCTCTCTAGAATTTTCAAAATCCATGTCCACATGTTTACAATTTCACGTCAAAAAATGGCTAAAATTCCAGTTGAAATTTTTTCAAAGTCCCTTAAAAATTTTCCAATTTTTGTCCCAATTCTTCCCATTCCCATTGAAACTTTTCAAATCCCTCTCAAAATGGTTGAAATTCTCTTGAAGCTTTTAAAATTCTCTCTAGAATTTTCAAAATCCATGTCCACATGTTTACAATTTCATGTAAAAATTTGCTAAAATTCCAGTTGAAATTTTTTCAAAGTCCCCTAAAAATTTTCCAATTTTTGTCCCAATTCTTCCCATTCCCATTGAAACTTTTCAAATCCCTCTCAAAATTGTTGAAATTCTCTTGAAGCTTTTAAAATTCTCTCTAGAATTTTCAAAATCCATGTCCACATGTTTACAATTTCACGTCAAAAAATGGCTAAAATTCCAGTTGAAATTTTTTCAAAGTCCCTTAAAAATTTTCCAATTTTTGTCCCAATTCTTCCCATTCCCATTGAAACTTTTCAAATCCCTCTCAAAATTGTTGAAATTCTGTTGAAGCTTTTAAAATTCTCTCTAGAATTTTCAAAATCCATGTCCACATGTTTACAATTTCATGTCAAAAAATGGCTAAAATTCCAGTTGAAATTTTTTCAAAGTCCCTGAAAAATTTTCCAATTTTTGTCCCAATTCTTCCCATTCCCATTGAAACTTTTCAAATCCCTTTCAAAATTGTTGAAATTCTCTTGAAGCTTTTAAAATTCTCTCTAGAATTTTCAAAATCCATGTCCACAGGTTTACAATTTCACGTCAAAAAATGGCTAAAATTCCAGTTGAAATTTTTTCAGTCCCTTAAAAATTTTCCAATTTTTGTCCCAATTCTTCCCATTCCCATTGAAACTTTTCAAATCCCTCTCAAAATTGTTGAAATTCTCTTGAAGCTTTTAAAATTCTCTCCAGAATTTTCAAAATCCATGTCCACATGTTTACAATTTCACGTCAAAAAATGGCTAAAATTCCAGTTGAAATGTTTTCAAAGTCCCTTAAAAATTTTCCAATTTTTGTGCCAATTCTTCCTATTCCCATTGAAACTTTTCAAATCCCTCTCAAAAGTGTTGAAATTCTCTTGAAGCTTTTAAAATTCTCCCTAGAATTTTCAAAATCCATGTCCACATGTTTACAATTTCACGTCAAAAATGGCTAAAATTCCAGTTGAAATTTTTTCAAAGTCCCTTAAAAATTTTCCAATTTTTGTCCCAATTCTTCCCATTCCCATTGAAACTTTTCAAATCCCTCTCAAAATTGTTGAAATTCTCTTGAAGCTTTTAAAATTCTCTCTAGAATTTTCAAAATCCATGTCCACATGTTTACAATTTCACGTTAAAAAATGGCTAAAATTCCAGTTGAAATTTTTTCAAAGTCCCTTAAAAATTTTCCAATTTTTGTCCCAATTCTTCCCATTCCCATTGAAACTTTTCAAATCCCTCTCAAAATGGTTGAAATTCTCTTGAAGCTTTTAAAATTCTCTCTAGAATTTTCAAAATCCATGTCCACATGTTTACAATTTCATGTAAAAATTTGCTAAAATTCCAGTTGAAATTTTTTCAAAGTCCCCTAAAAATTTTCCAATTTTTGTCCCAATTCTTCCCATTCCCATTGAAACTTTTCAAATCCCTCTCAAAATTGTTGAAATTCTCTTGAAGCTTTTAAAATTCTCTCTAGAATTTTCAAAATCCATGTCCACATGTTTACAATTTCACGTCAAAAAATGGCTAAAATTCCAGTTGAAATTTTTTCAAAGTCCCTTAAAAATTTTCCAATTTTTGTCCCAATTCTTCCCATTCCCATTGAAACTTTTCAAATCCCTCTCAAAATTGTTGAAATTCTGTTGAAGCTTTTAAAATTCTCTCTAGAATTTTCAAAATCCATGTCCACATGTTTACAATTTCATGTCAAAAAATGGCTAAAATTCCAGTTGAAATTTTTTCAAAGTCCCTGAAAAATTTTCCAATTTTTGTCCCAATTCTTCCCATTCCCATTGAAACTTTTCAAATCCCTCTCCAAATTGTTGAAATTCTCTTGAAGCTTTTAAAATTCTCTCTAGAATTTTCAAAATCCATGTCCACAGGTTTACAATTTCACGTCAAAAAATGGCTAAAATTCCAGTTGAAATTTTTTCAGTCCCTTAAAAATTTTCCAATTTTTGTCCCAATTCTTCCCATTCCCATTGAAACTTTTCAAATCCCTCTCAAAATTGTTGAAATTCTCTTGAAGCTTTTAAAATTCTCTCTAGAATTTTCAAAATCCATGTCCACATGTTTACAATTTCACGTCAAAAAATGGCTAAAATTCCAGTTGAAATGTTTTCAAAGTCCCTTAAAAATTTTCCAATTTTTGTCCCAATTCTTCCCATTCCCATTGAAACTTTTCAAATCCCTCTCAAAATTGTTGAAATTCTCTTGAAGCTTTTAAAATTCTCTCTAGAATTTTCAAAATCCATGTCCACATGTTTACAATTTCACGTCAAAAAATGGCTAAAATTCCAGTGGAAATTTTTTCAAAGTCCCTTAAAAATTTTCCAATTTTTGTCCCAATTCTTCACATTCCCATTGAAACTTTTCAAATCCCTCTCAAAATTGTTGAAATTCTCTTGAAGCTTTTAAAATTCTCTCTAGAATTTTCAAAATCCATGTCCACATGTTTACAATTTCATGTAAAAATTTGCTAAAATTCCAGTTGAAATTTTTTCAAAGTCCCTTAAAAATTTTCCAATTTTTGTCCCAATTCTTCCCATTCCCATTGAAACTTTTCAAATCCCTCTCAAAATTGTTGAAATTCTCTTGAAGCTTTTAAAATTCTCTCTAGAATTTTCAAAATCCATGTCCACATGTTTACAATTTCATGTAAAAATTTGCTAAAATTCCAGTTGAAATTTTTTCAAAGTCCCTTAAAAATTTTCCAATTTTTGTCCCAATTCTTCCCATTCCCATTGAAACTTTTCAAATCCCTCTCAAAATGGTTGAAATTCTCTTGAAGCTTTTAAAATTCTCTCTAGAATTTTCAAAATCCATGTCCACATGTTTACAATTTCACGTCAAAAAATGGCTAAACATCCAGTTGAAATTTTTTCAAAGTCCCTTAAAAATTTTCCAATTTTTGTCCCAATTCTTCCCATTCCCATTGAAACTTTTCAAATCCCTCTCAAAATTGTTGAAATTCTCTTGAAGCTTTTAAAATTCTCTCCAGAATTTTCAAAATCCATGTCCACATGTTTACAATTTCACGTCAAAAAATGGCTAAAATTCCAGTGGAAATTTTTTCAAAGTCCCTTAAAAATTTTCCAATTTTTGTCCCAATTCTTCCCATTCCCATTGAAACTTTTCAAATCCCTCTCCAAATTGTTGAAATTCTCTTGAAGCTTTTAAAATTCTCTCCAGAATTTTCAAAATCCATGTCCACATGTTTACAATTTCACGTCAAAAAATGGCTAAAATTCCAGTTGAAATTTTTTCAAAGTCCCTTAAAAATTTTCCAATTTTTGTCCCAATTCTTCCCATTCCCATTGAAACTTTTCAAATCCCTCTCCAAATTGTTGAAATTCTCTTGAAGCTTTTAAAATTCTCTCCAGAATTTTCAAAATCCATGTCCACATGTTTACAATTTCACGTCAAAAAATGGCTAAAATTCCAGTTGAAATTTTTTCAAAGTCCCTTCAAAATTTTCCAATTTTTGTCCCAATTCTTCCCATTCCCATTGAAACTTTTCAAATCCCTCTCAAAATGGTTGAAATTCTCTTGAAGCTTTTAAAATTCTCTCTAGAATTTTCAAAATCCATGTCCACATGTTTACAATTTCATGTAAAAATTTGCTAAAATTCCAGTTGAAATTTTTTCAAAGTCCCCTAAAAATTTTCCAATTTTTGTCCCAATTCTTCCCATTCCCATTGAAACTTTTCAAATCCCTCTCAAAATTGTTGAAATTCTCTTGAAGCTTTTAAAATTCTCTCTAGAATTTTCAAAATCCATGTCCACATGTTTACAATTTCACGTCAAAAAATGGCTAAAATTCCAGTTGAAATTTTTTCAAAGTCCCTTAAAAATTTTCCAATTTTTGTCCCAATTCTTCCCATTCCCATTGAAACTTTTCAAATCCCTCTCAAAATTGTTGAAATTCTGTTGAAGCTTTTAAAATTCTCTCTAGAATTTTCAAAATCCATGTCCACATGTTTACAATTTCATGTCAAAAAATGGCTAAAATTCCAGTTGAAATTTTTTCAAAGTCCCTGAAAAATTTTCCAATTTTTGTCCCAATTCTTCCCATTCCCATTGAAACTTTTCAAATCCCTTTCAAAATTGTTGAAATTCTCTTGAAGCTTTTAAAATTCTCTCTAGAATTTTCAAAATCCATGTCCACAGGTTTACAATTTCACGTCAAAAAATGGCTAAAATTCCAGTTGAAATTTTTTCAGTCCCTTAAAAATTTTCCAATTTTTGTCCCAATTCTTCCCATTCCCATTGAAACTTTTCAAATCCCTCTCAAAATTGTTGAAATTCTCTTGAAGCTTTTAAAATTCTCTCTAGAATTTTCAAAATCCATGTCCACATGTTTACAATTTCACGTCAAAAAATGGCTAAAATTCCAGTTGAAATGTTTTCAAAGTCCCTTAAAAATTTTCCAATTTTTGTCCCAATTCTTCCCATTCCCATTGAAACTTTTCAAATCCCTCTCAAAATTGTTGAAATTCTCTTGAAGCTTTTAAAATTCTCTCTAGAATTTTCAAAATCCATGTCCACATGTTTACAATTTCACGTCAAAAAATGGCTAAAATTCCAGTGGAAATTTTTTCAAAGTCCCTTAAAAATTTTCCAATTTTTGTCCCAATTCTTCACATTCCCATTGAAACTTTTCAAATCCCTCTCAAAATTGTTGAAATTCTCTTGAAGCTTTTAAAATTCTCTCTAGAATTTTCAAAATCCATGTCCACATGTTTACAATTTCATGTAAAAATTTGCTAAAATTCCAGTTGAAATTTTTTCAAAGTCCCTTAAAAATTTTCCAATTTTTGTCCCAATTCTTCCCATTCCCATTGAAACTTTTCAAATCCCTCTCAAAATGGTTGAAATTCTCTTGAAGCTTTTAAAATTCTCTCTAGAATTTTCAAAATCCATGTCCACATGTTTACAATTTCACGTCAAAAAATGGCTAAACATCCAGTTGAAATTTTTTCAAAGTCCCTTAAAAATTTTCCAATTTTTGTCCCAATTCTTCCCATTCCCATTGAAACTTTTCAAATCCCTCTCAAAATTGTTGAAATTCTGTTGAAGCTTTTAAAATTCTCTCCAGAATTTTCAAAATCCATGTCCACATGTTTACAATTTCACGTCAAAAAATGGCTAAAATTCCAGTGGAAATTTTTTCAAAGTCCCTTAAAAATTTTCCAATTTTTGTCCCAATTCTTCCCATTCCCATTGAAACTTTTCAAATCCCTCTCCAAATTGTTGAAATTCTCTTGAAGCTTTTAAAATTCTCTCCAGAATTTTCAAAATCCATGTCCACATGTTTACAATTTCACGTCAAAAAATGGCTAAAATTCCAGTTGAAATGTTTTCAAAGTCCCTTAAAAATTTTCCAATTTTTGTCCCAATTCTTCCCATTCCCATTGAAACTTTTCAAATCCCTCTCAAAAGTGTTGAAATTCTCTTGAAGCTTTTAAAATTCTCTCCAGAATTTTCAAAATCCATGTCCACATGTTTACAATTTCACGTCAAAAAATGGCTAAAATTCCAGTTGAAATGTTTTCAAAGTCCCTTAAAAATTTTCCAATTTTTGTTCCAATTCTTCCCATTCCCATTGAAACTTTTCAAATCCCTCTCAAAATGGTTGAAATTCTCTTGAAGCTTTTAAAATTCTCTCTAGAATTTTCAAAATCCATGTCCACATGTTTACAATTTCACGTCAAAAAATGGCTAAAATTCCAGTGGAAATTTTTTCAAAGTCCCTTAAAAATTTTCCAATTTTTGTCCCAATTCTTCACATTCCCATTGAAACTTTTCAAATCCCTCTCAAAATGGTTGAAATTCTCTTGAAGCTTTTAAAATTCTCTCTAGAATTTTCAAAATCCATGTCCACATGTTTACAATTTCATGTAAAAATTTGCTAAAATTCCAGTTGAAATTTTTTTCAAAGTCCCTTAAAAATTTTCCAATTTTTGTCCCAATTCTTCCCATTCCCATTGAAACTTTTCAAATCCCTTTCAAAATTGTTGAAATTCTCTTGAAGCTTTTAAAATTCTCTCTAGAATTTTCAAAATCCATGTCCACATGTTTACAATTTCACGTCAAAAAATGGCTAAAATTCCAGTTGAAATTTTTTCAAAGTCCCTTAAAAATTTTCCAATTTTTGTCCCAATTCTTCCCATTCCCATTGAACCTTTCAAATCCCTCTCAAAATTGTTGAAATTCTCTTGAAGCTTTTAAAATTCTCTCCAGAATTTTCAAAATCCATGTCCACATGTTTACAATTTCACATCAAAAAATGGCTAAAATTCCAGTTGAAATTTTTTCAAAGTCCCTTAAAAATTTTCCAATTTTTGTCCCAATTCTTCCCATTCCCATTGAAACTTTTCAAATCCCTCTCAACATTGTTGAAATTCTCTTGAAGCTTTTAAAATTCTCTCTAGAATTTTCAAAATCCATGTCCACATGTTTACAATTTCACGTCAAAAAATGGCTAAAATTCCAGTTGAAATTTTTTCAAAGTCCCTTAAAAATTTTCCAATTTTTGTCCCAATTCTTCCCATTCCCATTGAAACTTTTCAAATCCCTCTCCAAATTGTTGAAATTCTCTTGAAGCTTTAAAATTCTCTCTAGAATTTTCAAAATCCATGTCCACATGTTTACAATTTCACGTCAAAAAATGGCTAAAATTCCAGTTGAAATTTTTTCAAAGTCCCTTAAAAATTTTCCAATTTTTGTCCCAATTCTTCCCATTCCCATTGAAACTTTTCAAATCCCTCTCCAAATTGTTGAAATTCTCTTGAAGCTTTTAAAATTCTCTCCAGAATTTTCAAAATCCATGTCCACATGTTTACAATTTCACGTCAAAAAATGGCTAAAATTCCAGTTGAAATTTTTTCAAAGTGCCTTAAAAATTTTCCAATTTTTGTCCCAATTCTTCCCATTCCCATTGAAACTTTTCAAATCCCTCTCAAAATTGTTGAAATTCTCTTGAAGCTTTTAAAATTCTCTCCAGAATTTTCAAAATCCATGTCCACATGTTTACAATTTCACATCAAAAATGTTAAAATTCCAGCTGAAATTTTTTCAAAGTCCCTTAAAAATTTTCCAATTTTTGTCCCAATTCTTCCCATTCCCATTGAAACTTTTCAAATCCCTTTCAAAATTGTTGAAATTCTCTTGAAGCTTTTAAAATTCTCTCCAGAATTTTCAAAATCCATGTCCACATGTTTACAATTTCACATAAAAAAATGGCTAAAATTCCAGTTGAAATTTTTTCAAAGTCCCTTAAAAATTTTCCAATTTTTGTCCCAATTCTTCCCATTCCCATTGAAACTTTTCAAATCCCTCTCAAAATTGTTGAAATTCTCTTGAAGCTTTTAAAATTCTCTCTAGAATTTTCAAAATCCATGTCCACATGTTTACAATTTCACGTCAAAAAATGGCTACAATTCCAGTTGAAATTTTTTCAAAGTCCCTTAAAAATTTTCCAATTTTTGTCCCAATTCTTCCCATTCCCATTGAAACTTTTCAAATCCCTTTCAAAATTGTTGAAATTCTCTTGAAGCTTTTAAAATTCTCTCTAGAATTTTCAAAATCCATGTCCACATGTTTACAATTTCACGTCAAAAAATGGCTAAAATTCCAGTTGAAATTTTTTCAAAGTCCCTTAAAAATTTTCCAATTTTTGTCCCAATTCTTCCCATTCCCATTGAAACCTTTCAAATCCCTCTCAAAATTGTTGAAATTCTCTTGAAGCTTTTAAAATTCTCTCCAGAATTTTCAAAATCCATGTCCACATGTTTACAATTTCACGTCAAAAAATGGCTAAAATTCCAGTTGAAATTTTTTCAAAGTCCCTTAAAAATTTTCCAATTTTTGTCCCAATTCTTCCCATTCCCATTGAAACTTTTCAAATCCCTCTCAACATTGTTGAAATTCTCTTGAAGCTTTTAAAATTCTCTCTAGAATTTTCAAAATCCATGTCCACATGTTTACAATTTCACGTCAAAAAATGGCTAAAATTCCAGTGGAAATTTTTTCAAAGTCCCTTAAAAATTTTCCAATTTTTGTCCCAATTCTTCCCATTCCCATTGAAACTTTTCAAATCCCTTTCAAAATTGTTGAAATTCTCTTGAAGCTTTTAAAATTCTCTCTAGAATTTTCAAAATCCATGTCCACAGGTTTACAATTTCACATCAAAAATGTTAAAATTCCAGCTGAAATTTTTTCAAAGTCCCTTAAAAATTTTCCAATTTTTGTCCCAATTCTTCCCATTCCCATTGAAACTTTTCAAATCCCTTTCAAAATTGTTGAAATTCTCTTGAAGCTTTTAAAATTCTCTCTAGAATTTTCAAAATCCATGTCCACATGTTTACAATTTCACATAAAAAAATGGCTAAAATTCCAGTTGAAATTTTTTCAAAGTCCCTTAAAAATTTTCCAATTTTTGTCCCAATTCTTCCCATTCCCATTGAAACTTTTCAAATCCCTCTCCAAATTGTTGAAATTCTCTTGAAGCTTTTAAAATTCTCTCTAGAATTTTCAAAATCCATGTCCACATGTTTACAATTTCACGTCAAAAAATGGCTAAAATTCCAGTGGAAATTTTTTCAAATTCCCTTAAAAATTTTCCAATTTTTGTCCCAATTCTTCCCATTCCCATTGAAACTTTTCAAATCCCGCTCCAAATTGTTGAAATTCTCTTGAAGCTTTTAAAATTCTCTCCAGAATTTTCAAAATCCATGTCCACATGTTTACAATTTCACATCAAAAATGTTAAAATTCCAGCTGAAATTTTTTCAAAGTCCCTTAAAAATTTTCCAATTTTTGTCCCAATTCTTCCCATTCCCATTGAAACTTTTCAAATCCCTTTCAAAATTGTTGAAATTCTGTTGAAGCTTTTAAAATTCTCTCTAGAATTTTCAAAATCCATGTCCACATGTTTACAATTTCACGTCAAAAAATGGCTAAAATTCCAGTTGAAATTTTTTCAAAGTCCCTTAAAAATTTTCCAATTTTTGTCCCAATTCTTCCCATTCCCATTGAAACTTTTCAAATCCCTCTCCAAATTGTTGAAATTCTCTTGAAGCTTTTAAAATTCTCTCCAGAATTTTCAAAATCCATGTCCACATGTTTACAATTTCACAAAAAAAAATGGCTAAAATTCCAGTTGAAATTTTTTCAAAGTCCCTGAAAAATTTTCCAATTTTTGTCCCAATTCTTCCCATTCCCATTGAAACTTTTCAAATCCCTCTCCAAATTGTTGAAATTCTCTTGAAGCTTTTAAAATTCTCTCCAGAATTTTCAAAATCCATGTCCACATGTTTACAATTTCACGTCAAAAAATGGCTAAAATTCCAGTGGAAATGTTTTCAAAGTCCCTTAAAAATTTTCCAATTTTTGTCCCAATTCTTCCCATTCCCATTGAAACTTTTCAAATCCCTCTCAAAATTGTTGAAATTCTCTTGAAGCTTTTAAAATTCTCTCTAGAATTTTCAAAATCCATGTCCACATGTTTACAATTTCACGTCAAAAAATGGCTAAAATTCCAGTTGAAATGTTTTCAAAGTCTCTTAAAAATTTTCCAATTTTTGTCCCAATTCTTCCCATTCCCATTGAAACTTTTCAAATCCCTCTCAAAAGTGTTGAAATTCTCTTGAAGCTTTTAAAATTCTCTCTAGAATTTTCAAAATCCATGTCCACATGTTTACAATTTCACGTCAAAAAATGGCTAAAATTCCAGTTGAAATTTTTTCAAAGTCCCTTAAAAATTTTCCAATTTTTGTCCCAATTCTTCCCATTCCCATTGAAACTTTTCAAATCCCTCTCAAAATTGTTGAAATTCTCTTGAAGCTTTTAAAATTCTCTCTAGAATTTTCAAAATCCATGTCCACATGTTTACAATTTCACGTCAAAAAATGGCTAAAATTCCAGTGGAAATTTTTTCAAAGTCCCTTAAAAATTTTCCAATTTTTGTCCCAATTCTTCCCATTCCCATTGAAACTTTTCAAATCCCTCTCAAAATTGTTGAAATTCTCTTGAAGCTTTTAAAATTCTCTCCAGAATTTTCAAAATCCATGTCCACATGTTTACAATTTCACATAAAAAAATGGCTAAAATTCCAGTTGAAATTTTTTCAAAGTCCCTTAAAAATTTTCCAATTTTTGTCCCAATTCTTCCCATTCCCATTGAAACTTTTCAAATCCCTCTCCAAATTGTTGAAATTCTCTTGAAGCTTTTAAAATTCTCTCTAGAATTTTCAAAATCCATGTCCACATGTTTACAATTTCACGTCAAAAAATGGCTAAAATTCCAGTTGAAATTTTTTCAAAGTCCCTTAAAAATTTTCCAATTTTTGTCCCAATTCTTCCCATTCCCATTGAAACTTTTCAAATCCCTCTCCAAATTGTTGAAATTCTCTTGAAGCTTTTAAAATTCTCTCTAGAATTTTCAAAATCCATGTCCACATGTTTACAATTTCACGTCAAAAATGGCTAAAATTCCAGTTGAAATTTTTTCAAAGTCCCTTAAAAATTTTCCAATTTTTGTCCCAATTCTTCCCATTCCCATTGAAACTTTTCAAATCCCTCTCAAAAGTGTTGAAATTCTCTTGAAGCTTTTAAAATTCTCTCTAGAATTTTCAAAATCCATGTCCACAGGTTTACAATTTCACGTCAAAAAATGGCTAAAATTCCAGTTGAAATTTTTTCAAAGTCCCTTAAAAATTTTCCAATTTTTGTCCCAATTCTTCCCATTCCCATTGAAACTTTTCAAATCCTTCTCAAAATTGTTGAAATTCTCTTGAAGCTTTTAAAATTCTCTCCAGAATTTTCAAAATCCATGTCCACATGTTTACAATTTCACATCAAAAAATGGCTAAAATTCCAGTTGAAATGTTTTCAAAGTCCCTTAAAAATTTTCCAATTTTTGTCCCAATTCTTCCCATTCCCATTGAAACTTTTCAAATCCCTCTCAAAATTGTTGAAATTCTCTTGAAGCTTTTAAAATTCTCTCTAGAATTTTCAAAATCCATGTCCACATGTTTACAATTTCACGTCAAAAAATGGCTAAAATTCCAGTGGAAATTTTTTCAAAGTCCCTTAAAAATTTTCCAATATTTGTCCCAATTCTTCCCATTCCCATTGAACCTTTTCAAATCCCTCTCAAAATTGTTGAAATTCTCTTGAAGCTTTTAAAATTCTCTCCAGAATTTTCAAAATCCATGTCCACATGTTTACAATTTCACATCAAAAATGTTAAAATTCCAGCTGAAATTTTTTCAAAGTCCCTTAAAAATTTTCCAATTTTTGTCCCAATTCTTCCCATTCCCATTGAAACTTTTCAAATCCCTCTCCAAATTGTTGAAATTCTCTTGAAGCTTTTAAAATTCTCTCCAGAATTTTCAAAATCCATGTCCACATGTTTACAATTTCACGTCAAAAAATGGCTAAAATTCCAGTTGAAATTTTTTCAAAGTCCCTTAAAAATTTTCCAATTTTTGTCCCAATTCTTCCCATTCCCATTGAAACTTTTCAAATCCCTCTCAAAAGTGTTGAAATTCTCTTGAAGCTTTTAAAATTCTCTCTAGAATTTTCAAAATCCATGTCCACATGTTTACAATTTCACGTCAAAAAATGGCTAAAATTCCAGTTGAAATTTTTTCAAAGTCCCTTAAAAATTTTCCAATTTTTGTCCCAATTCTTCCCATTCCCATTGAAACTTTTCAAATCCCTCTCCAAATTGTTGAAATTCTCTTGAAGCTTTTAAAATTCTCTCTAGAATTTTCAAAATCCATGTCCACATGTTTACAATTTCACGTCAAAAAATGGCTAAAATTCCAGTGGAAATGTTTTCAAAGTCCCTTAAAAATGCTCCAATTTTTGTCCCAATTCTTCCCATTCCCATTGAAACTTTTCAAATCCCTCTCAAAAGTGTTGAAATTCTCTTGAAGCTTTTAAAATTCTCTCCAGAATTTTCAAAATCCATGTCCACATGTTTACAATTTCACGTCAAAAAATGGCTAAAATTCCAGTTGAAATTTTTTCAAGGTCCCTTAAAAATTTTCCAATTTTTGTCCCAATTCTTCCCATTCCCATTGAAACTTTTCAAATCCCTCTCCAAATTGTTGAAATTCTCTTGAAGCTTTTAAAATTCTCTCCAGAATTTTCAAAATCCATGTCCACATGTTTACAATTTCACATAAAAAAATGGCTAAAATTCCAGTTGAAATTTTTTCAAAGTCCCTTAAAAATTTTCCAATTTTTGTCCCAATTCTTCCCATTCCCATTGAAACTTTTCAAATCCCTCTCAACATTGTTGAAATTCTCTTGAAGCTTTTAAAATTCTCTCTAGAATTTTCAAAATCCATGTCCACATGTTTACAATTTCACGTCAAAAAATGGCTAAAATTCCAGTTGAAATGTTTTCAAAGTCCCTTAAAAATTTTCCAATTTTTGTCCCAATTCTTCCCATTCCCATTGAAACTTTTCAAATCCCTCTCCAAATTGTTGAAATTCTCTTGAAGCTTTTAAAATTCTCTCTACAATTTTCAAAATCCATGTCCACATGTTTACAATTTCACGTCAAAAAATGGCTAAAATTCCAGTTGAAATTTTTTCAAAGTCCCTTAAAAATTTTCCAATTTTTGTCCCAATTCTTCCCATTCCCATTGAAACTTTTCAAATCCCTCTCCAAATTGTTGAAATTCTCTTGAAGCTTTTAAAATTCTCTCCAGAATTTTCAAAATCCATGTCCACGTTTACAATTTCACGTCAAAAAATGGCTAAAATTCCAGTTGAAATTTTTTCAAAGTCCCTTAAAAATTTTCCAATTTTTGTCCCAATTCTTCCCATTCCCATTGAAACTTTTCAAATCCCTCTCCAAATTGTTGAAATTCTCTTGAAGCTTTTAAAATTCTCTCTAGAATTTTCAAAATCCATGTCCACATGTTTACAATTTCACGTCAAAAAATGGCTAAAATTCCAGTTGAAATTTTTTCAAAGTCCCTTAAAAATTTTCCAATTTTTGTCCCAATTCTTCCCATTCCCATTGAAACCTTTCAAATCCCTCTCAAAATTGTTGAAATTCTCTTGAAGCTTTTAAAATTCTCTCCAGAATTTTCAAAATCCATGTCCACATGTTTACAATTTCACGTCAAAAAATGGCTAAAATTCCAGTTGAAATTTTTTCAAAGTCCCTTAAAAATTTTCCAATTTTTGTCCCAATTCTTCCCATTCCCATTGAAACTTTTCAAATCCCTCTCAACATTGTTGAAATTCTCTTGAAGCTTTTAAAATTCTCTCTAGAATTTTCAAAATCCATGTCCACATGTTTACAATTTCACGTCAAAAAATGGCTAAAATTCCAGTGGAAATTTTTTCAAAGTCCCTTAAAAATTTTCCAATTTTTGTCCCAATTCTTCCCATTCCCATTGAAACTTTTCAAATCCCTTTCAAAATTGTTGAAATTCTCTTGAAGCTTTTAAAATTCTCTCTAGAATTTTCAAAATCCATGTCCACAGGTTTACAATTTCACATCAAAAATGTTAAAATTCCAGCTGAAATTTTTTCAAAGTCCCTTAAAAATTTTCCAATTTTTGTCCCAATTCTTCCCATTCCCATTGAAACTTTTCAAATCCCTTTCAAAATTGTTGAAATTCTCTTGAAGCTTTTAAAATTCTCTCTAGAATTTTCAAAATCCATGTCCACATGTTTACAATTTCACATAAAAAAATGGCTAAAATTCCAGTTGAAATTTTTTCAAAGTCCCTTAAAAATTTTCCAATTTTTGTCCCAATTCTTCCCATTCCCATTGAAACTTTTCAAATCCCTCTCCAAATTGTTGAAATTCTCTTGAAGCTTTTAAAATTCTCTCTAGAATTTTCAAAATCCATGTCCACATGTTTACAATTTCACGTCAAAAATGGCTAAAATTCCAGTTGAAATTTTTTCAAAGTCCCTTAAAAATTTTCCAATTTTTGTCCCAATTCTTCCCATTCCCATTGAAACTTTTCAAATCCCTCTCAAAAGTGTTGAAATTCTCTTGAAGCTTTTAAAATTCTCTCTAGAATTTTCAAAATCCATGTCCACAGGTTTACAATTTCACGTCAAAAAATGGCTAAAATTCCAGTTGAAATTTTTTCAAAGTCCCTTAAAAATTTTCCAATTTTTGTCCCAATTCTTCCCATTCCCATTGAAACTTTTCAAATCCTTCTCAAAATTGTTGAAATTCTCTTGAAGCTTTTAAAATTCTCTCCAGAATTTTCAAAATCCATGTCCACATGTTTACAATTTCACATCAAAAAATGGCTAAAATTCCAGTTGAAATGTTTTCAAAGTCCCTTAAAAATTTTCCAATTTTTGTCCCAATTCTTCCCATTCCCATTGAAACTTTTCAAATCCCTCTCAAAATTGTTGAAATTCTCTTGAAGCTTTTAAAATTCTCTCTAGAATTTTCAAAATCCATGTCCACATGTTTACAATTTCACGTCAAAAAATGGCTAAAATTCCAGTGGAAATTTTTTCAAAGTCCCTTAAAAATTTTCCAATATTTGTCCCAATTCTTCCCATTCCCATTGAACCTTTTCAAATCCCTCTCAAAATTGTTGAAATTCTCTTGAAGCTTTTAAAATTCTCTCCAGAATTTTCAAAATCCATGTCCACATGTTTACAATTTCACATCAAAAATGTTAAAATTCCAGCTGAAATTTTTTCAAAGTCCCTTAAAAATTTTCCAATTTTTGTCCCAATTCTTCCCATTCCCATTGAAACTTTTCAAATCCCTCTCCAAATTGTTGAAATTCTCTTGAAGCTTTTAAAATTCTCTCCAGAATTTTCAAAATCCATGTCCACATGTTTACAATTTCACGTCAAAAAATGGCTAAAATTCCAGTTGAAATTTTTTCAAAGTCCCTTAAAAATTTTCCAATTTTTGTCCCAATTCTTCCCATTCCCATTGAAACTTTTCAAATCCCTCTCAAAAGTGTTGAAATTCTCTTGAAGCTTTTAAAATTCTCTCTAGAATTTTCAAAATCCATGTCCACATGTTTACAATTTCACGTCAAAAAATGGCTAAAATTCCAGTTGAAATTTTTTCAAAGTCCCTTAAAAATTTTCCAATTTTTGTCCCAATTCTTCCCATTCCCATTGAAACTTTTCAAATCCCTCTCCAAATTGTTGAAATTCTCTTGAAGCTTTTAAAATTCTCTCTAGAATTTTCAAAATCCATGTCCACATGTTTACAATTTCACGTCAAAAAATGGCTAAAATTCCAGTGGAAATGTTTTCAAAGTCCCTTAAAAATGCTCCAATTTTTGTCCCAATTCTTCCCATTCCCATTGAAACTTTTCAAATCCCTCTCAAAAGTGTTGAAATTCTCTTGAAGCTTTTAAAATTCTCTCCAGAATTTTCAAAATCCATGTCCACATGTTTACAATTTCACGTCAAAAAATGGCTAAAATTCCAGTTGAAATTTTTTCAAGGTCCCTTAAAAATTTTCCAATTTTTGTCCCAATTCTTCCCATTCCCATTGAAACTTTTCAAATCCCTCTCCAAATTGTTGAAATTCTCTTGAAGCTTTTAAAATTCTCTCCAGAATTTTCAAAATCCATGTCCACATGTTTACAATTTCACATAAAAAAATGGCTAAAATTCCAGTTGAAATTTTTTCAAAGTCCCTTAAAAATTTTCCAATTTTTGTCCCAATTCTTCCCATTCCCATTGAAACTTTTCAAATCCCTCTCAACATTGTTGAAATTCTCTTGAAGCTTTTAAAATTCTCTCTAGAATTTTCAAAATCCATGTCCACATGTTTACAATTTCACGTCAAAAAATGGCTAAAATTCCAGTTGAAATGTTTTCAAAGTCCCTTAAAAATTTTCCAATTTTTGTCCCAATTCTTCCCATTCCCATTGAAACTTTTCAAATCCCTCTCCAAATTGTTGAAATTCTCTTGAAGCTTTTAAAATTCTCTCTACAATTTTCAAAATCCATGTCCACATGTTTACAATTTCACGTCAAAAAATGGCTAAAATTCCAGTTGAAATTTTTTCAAAGTCCCTTAAAAATTTTCCAATTTTTGTCCCAATTCTTCCCATTCCCATTGAAACTTTTCAAATCCCTCTCCAAATTGTTGAAATTCTCTTGAAGCTTTTAAAATTCTCTCCAGAATTTTCAAAATCCATGTCCACATGTTTACAATTTCACATAAAAAAATGGCTAAAATTCCAGTTGAAATTTTTTCAAAGTCCCTTAAAAATTTTCCAATTTTTGTCCCAATTCTTCCCATTCCCATTGAAACTTTTCAAATCCCTCTCCAAATTGTTGAAATTCTCTTGAAGCTTTTAAAATTCTCTCCAGAATTTTCAAAATCCATGTCCACGTTTACAATTTCACGTCAAAAAATGGCTAAAATTCCAGTTGAAATTTTTTCAAAGTCCCTTAAAAATTTTCCAATTTTTGTCCCAATTCTTCCCATTCCCATTGAAACTTTTCAAATCCCTTTCAAAATTGTTGAAATTCTCTTGAAGCTTTTAAAATTCTCTCTAGAATTTTCAAAATCCATGTCCACATGTTTACAATTTCACGTCAAAAAATGGCTAAAATTCCAGTTGAAATTTTTTCAAAGTCCCTTAAAAATTTTCCAATTTTTGTCCCAATTCTTCCCATTCCCATTGAAACCTTTCAAATCCCTCTCAAAATTGTTGAAATTCTCTTGAAGCTTTTAAAATTCTCTCCAGAATTTTCAAAATCCATGTCCACATGTTTACAATTTCACGTCAAAAAATGGCTAAAATTCCAGTTGAAATTTTTTCAAAGTCCCTTAAAAATTTTCCAATTTTTGTCCCAATTCTTCCCATTCCCATTGAAACTTTTCAAATCCCTCTCCAAATTGTTGAAATTCTCTTGAAGCTTTTAAAATTCTCTCTAGAATTTTCAAAATCCATGTCCACATGTTTACAATTTCACGTCAAAAAATGGCTAAAATTCCAGTGGAAATTTTTTCAAAGTCCCTTAAAAATTTTCCAATTTTTGTCCCAATTCTTCCCATTCCCATTGAAACTTTTCAAATCCCTTTCAAAATTGTTGAAATTCTCTTGAAGCTTTTAAAATTCTCTCTAGAATTTTCAAAATCCATGTCCACAGGTTTACAATTTCACATCAAAAATGTTAAAATTCCAGCTGAAATTTTTTCAAAGTCCCTTAAAAATTTTCCAATTTTTGTCCCAATTCTTCCCATTCCCATTGAAACTTTTCAAATCCCTTTCAAAATTGTTGAAATTCTCTTGAAGCTTTTAAAATTCTCTCTAGAATTTTCAAAATCCATGTCCACATGTTTACAATTTCACATAAAAAAATGGCTAAAATTCCAGTTGAAATTTTTTCAAAGTCCCTTAAAAATTTTCCAATTTTTGTCCCAATTCTTCCCATTCCCATTGAAACTTTTCAAATCCCTCTCCAAATTGTTGAAATTCTCTTGAAGCTTTTAAAATTCTCTCTAGAATTTTCAAAATCCATGTCCACATGTTTACAATTTCACGTCAAAAAATGGCTAAAATTCCAGTTGAAATGTTTTCAAAGTCCCTTAAAAATTTTCCAATTTTTGTCCCAATTCTTCCCATTCCCATTGAAACTTTTCAAATCCCTCTCAAAAGTGTTGAAATTCTCTTGAAGCTTTTAAAATTCTCTCTAGAATTTTCAAAATCCATGTCCACATGTTTACAATTTCACGTCAAAAAATGGCTAAAATTCCAGTTGAAATGTTTTCAAAGTCCCTTAAAAATTTTCCAATTTTTGTCCCAATTCTTCCCATTCCCATTGAAACTTTTCAAATCCCTCTCAAAATTGTTGAAATTCTCTTGAAGCTTTTAAAATTCTCTCTAGAATTTTCAAAATCCATGTCCACATGTTTACAATTTCACGTCAAAAAATGGCTAAAATTCCAGTGGAAATTTTTTCAAAGTCCCTTAAAAATTTTCCAATTTTTGTCCCAATTCTTCCCATTCCCATTGAAACTTTTCAAATCCCTCTCAAAATTGTTGAAATTCTCTTGAAGCTTTTAAAATTCTCTCCAGAATTTTCAAAATCCATGTCCACATGTTTACAATTTCACATAAAAAAATGGCTAAAATTCCAGTTGAAATTTTTTCAAAGTCCCTTAAAAATTTTCCAATTTTTGTCCCAATTCTTCCCATTCCCATTGAAACTTTTCAAATCCCTCTCCAAATTGTTGAAATTCTCTTGAAGCTTTTAAAATTCTCTCTAGAATTTTCAAAATCCATGTCCACATGTTTACAATTTCACGTCAAAAAATGGCTAAAATTCCAGTTGAAATTTTTTCAAAGTCCCTTAAAAATTTCCAATTTTTGTCCCAATTCTTCCCATTCCCATTGAAACTTTTCAAATCCCTCTCAACATTGTTGAAATTCTCTTGAAGCTTTTAAAATTCTCTCTAGAATTTTCAAAATCCATGTCCACATGTTTACAATTTCACGTCAAAAATGGCTAAAATTCCAGTTGAAATTTTTTCAAAGTCCCTTAAAAATTTTCCAATTTTTGTCCCAATTCTTCCCATTCCCATTGAAACTTTTCAAATCCCTCTCAAAAGTGTTGAAATTCTCTTGAAGCTTTTAAAATTCTCTCTAGAATTTTCAAAATCCATGTCCACATGTTTACAATTTCACGTCAAAAAATGGCTAAAATTCCAGTTGAAATTTTTTCAAAGTCCCTTAAAAATTTTCCAATTTTTGTCCCAATTCTTCCCATTCCCATTGAAACTTTTCAAATCCTTCTCAAAATTGTTGAAATTCTCTTGAAGCTTTTAAAATTCTCTCCAGAATTTTCAAAATCCATGTCCACATGTTTACAATTTCACATCAAAAAATGGCTAAAATTCCAGTTGAAATGTTTTCAAAGTCCCTTAAAAATTTTCCAATTTTTGTCCCAATTCTTCCCATTCCCATTGAAACTTTTCAAATCCCTCTCAAAATTGTTGAAATTCTCTTGAAGCTTTTAAAATTCTCTCTAGAATTTTCAAAATCCATGTCCACATGTTTACAATTTCACGTCAAAAAATGGCTAAAATTCCAGTGGAAATTTTTTCAAAGTCCCTTAAAAATTTTCCAATTTTTGTCCCAATTCTTCCCATTCCCATTGAAACTTTTCAAATCCCTCTCCAAATTGTTGAAATTCTCTTGAAGCTTTTAAAATTCTCTCCAGAATTTTCAAAATCCATGTCCACATGTTTACAATTTCACATCAAAAATGTTAAAATTCCAGCTGAAATTTTTTCAAAGTCCCTTAAAAATTTTCCAATTTTTGTCCCAATTCTTCCCATTCCCATTGAAACTTTTCAAATCCCTCTCAAAATGGTTGAAATTCTCTTGAAGCTTTTAAAATTCTCTCTAGAATTTTCAAAATCCATGTCCACATGTTTACAATTTCACATAAAAAAATGGCTAAAATTCCAGTTGAAATTTTTTCAAAGTCCCTTAAAAATTTTCCAATTTTTGTCCCAATTCTTCCCATTCCCATTGAAACTTTTCAAATCCCTCTCCAAATTGTTGAAATTCTCTTGAAGCTTTTAAAATTCTCTCCAGAATTTTCAAAATCCATGTCCACATGTTTACAATTTCACGTCAAAAAATGGCTAAAATTCCAGTTGAAATTTTTTCAAAGTCCCTTAAAAATTTTCCAATTTTTGTCCCAATTCTTCCCATTCCCATTGAAACTTTTCAAATCCCTCTCCAAATTGTTGAAATTCTCTTGAAGCTTTTAAAATTCTCTCTAGAATTTTCAAAATCCATGTCCACATGTTTACAATTTCACGTCAAAAAATGGCTAAAATTCCAGTTGAAATTTTTTCAAAGTCCCTTAAAAATTTTCCAATTTTTGTCCCAATTCTTCCCATTCCCATTGAAACTTTTCAAATCCCTTTCAAAATTGTTGAAATTCTCTTGAAGCTTTTAAAATTCTCTCTAGAATTTTCAAAATCCATGTCCACATGTTTACAATTTCACGTCAAAAAATGGCTAAAATTCCAGTGGAAATTTTTTCAAAGTCCCTTAAAAATTTTCCAATTTTTGTCCCAATTCTTCCCATTCCCATTGAAACTTTTCAAATCCCTCTCCAAATTGTTGAAATTCTCTTGAAGCTTTTAAAATTCTCTCCAGAATTTTCAAAATCCATGTCCACATGTTTACAATTTCACATAAAAAAATGGCTAAAATTCCAGTTGAAATTTTTTCAAAGTCCCTTAAAAATTTTCCAATTTTTGTCCCAATTCTTCCCATTCCCATTGAAACTTTTCAAATCCCTCTCCAAATTGTTGAAATTCTCTTGAAGCTTTTAAAATTCTCTCTAGAATTTTCAAAATCCATGTCCACATGTTTACAATTTCACGTCAAAAAATGGCTAAAATTCCAGTTGAAATTTTTTCAAAGTCCCTTAAAAATTTTCCAATTTTTGTCCCAATTCTTCCCATTCCCATTGAAACTTTTCAAATCCCTCTCCAAATTGTTGAAATTCTCTTGAAGCTTTTAAAATTCTCTCTAGAATTTTCAAAATCCATGTCCACATGTTTACAATTTCACGTCAAAAAATGGCTAAAATTCCAGTGGAAATGTTTTCAAAGTCCCTTAAAAATGTTCCAATTTTTGTCCCAATTCTTCCCATTCCCATTGAAACTTTTCAAATCCCTCTCAAAAGTGTTGAAATTCTCTTGAAGCTTTTAAAATTCTCTCCAGAATTTTCAAAATCCATGTCCACATGTTTACAATTTCACGTCAAAAAATGGCTAAAATTCCAGTTGAAATTTTTTCAAAGTCCCTTAAAAATTTTCCAATTTTTGTCCCAATTCTTCCCATTCCCATTGAAACTTTTCAAATCCCTCTCCAAATTGTTGAAATTCTCTTGAAGCTTTTAAAATTCTCTCCAGAATTTTCAAAATCCATGTCCACATGTTTACAATTTCACATAAAAAAATGGCTAAAATTCCAGTTGAAATTTTTTCAAAGTCCCTTAAAAATTTTCCAATTTTTGTCCCAATTCTTCCCATTCCCATTGAAACTTTTCAAATCCCTCTCAACATTGTTGAAATTCTCTTGAAGCTTTTAAAATTCTCTCTAGAATTTTCAAAATCCATGTCCACATGTTTACAATTTCACGTCAAAAAATGGCTAAAATTCCAGTTGAAATGTTTTCAAAGTCCCTTAAAAATTTTCCAATTTTTGTCCCAATTCTTCCCATTCCCATTGAAACTTTTCAAATCCCTCTCCAAATTGTTGAAATTCTCTTGAAGCTTTTAAAATTCTCTCCAGAATTTTCAAAATCCATGTCCACATGTTTACAATTTCACATAAAAAAATGGCTAAAATTCCAGTTGAAATTTTTTCAAAGTCCCTTAAAAATTTTCCAATTTTTGTCCCAATTCTTCCCATTCCCATTGAAACTTTTCAAATCCCTCTCCAAATTGTTGAAATTCTCTTGAAGCTTTTAAAATTCTCTCCAGAATTTTCAAAATCCATGTCCACGTTTACAATTTCACGTCAAAAAATGGCTAAAATTCCAGTTGAAATTTTTTCAAAGTCCCTTAAAAATTTTCCAATTTTTGTCCCAATTCTTCCCATTCCCATTGAAACTTTTCAAATCCCTCTCAAAAGTGTTGAAATTCTCTTGAAGCTTTTAAAATTCTCTCCAGAATTTTCAAAATCCATGTCCACATGTTTACAATTTCACGTGAAAAAATGGCTAAAATTCCAGTTGAAATTTTTTCAAAGTCCCTTAAAAATTTTCCAATTTTTGTCCCAATTCTTCCCATTCCCATTGAAACTTTTCAAATCCCTCTCCAAATTGTTGAAATTCTCTTGAAGCTTTTAAAATTCTCTCTAGAATTTTCAAAATCCATGTCCACATGTTTACAATTTCACGTCAAAAAATGGCTAAAATTCCAGTTGAAATTTTTTCAAAGTCCCTTAAAAATTTTCCAATTTTTGTCCCAATTCTTCCCATTCCCATTGAACCTTTTCAAATCCCTCTCAAAATGGTTGAAATTCTCTTGAAGCTTTTAAAATTCTCTCCAGAATTTTCAAAATCCATGTCCACATGTTTACAATTTCACATAAAAAAATGGCTAAAATTCCAGTTGAAATTTTTTCAAAGTCCCTTCAAAATTTTCCAATTTTTGTCCCAATTCTTCCCATTCCCATTGAAACTTTTCAAATCCCTCTCAACATTGTTGAAATTCTCTTGAAGCTTTTAAAATTCTCTCTAGAATTTTCAAAATCCATGTCCACATGTTTACAATTTCACGTCAAAAAATGGCTAAAATTCCAGTTGAAATGTTTTCAAAGTCCCTTAAAAATTTTCCAATTTTTGTCCCAATTCTTCCCATTCCCATTGAAACTTTTCAAATCCCTCTCCAAATTGTTGAAATTCTCTTGAAGCTTTTAAAATTCTCTCTACAATTTTCAAAATCCATGTCCACATGTTTACAATTTCACGTCAAAAAATGGCTAAAATTCCAGTTGAAATTTTTTCAAAGTCCCTTAAAAATTTTCCAATTTTTGTCCCAATTCTTCCCATTCCCATTGAAACTTTTCAAATCCCTCTCCAAATTGTTGAAATTCTCTTGAAGCTTTTAAAATTCTCTCTAGAATTTTCAAAATCCATGTCCACATGTTTACAATTTCACGTCAAAAAATGGCTAAAATTCCAGTTGAAATTTTTTCAAAGTCCCTTAAAAATTTTCCAATTTTTGTCCCAATTCTTCCCATTCCCATTGAAACTTTTCAAATCCCTCTCCAAATTGTTGAAATTCTCTTGAAGCTTTTAAAATTCTCTCTAGAATTTTCAAAATCCATGTCCACATGTTTACAATTTCACGTCAAAAAATGGCTAAAATTCCAGTTGAAATGTTTTCAAAGTCCCTTAAAAATTTTCCAATTTTTGTCCCAATTCTTCCCATTCCCATTGAAACTTTTCAAATCCCTCTCAAAATTGTTGAAATTCTCTTGAAGCTTTTAAAATTCTCTCCAGAATTTTCAAAATCCATGTCCACATGTTTACAATTTCACGTCAAAAAATGGCTAAAATTCCAGTTGAAATTTTTTCAAAGTCCCTTAAAAATTTTCCAATTTTTGTCCCAATTCTTCCCATTCCCATTGAAACTTTTCAAATCCCTCTCCAAATTGTTGAAATTCTCTTGAAGCTTTTAAAATTCTCTCTAGAATTTTCAAAATCCATGTCCACATGTTTACAATTTCACGTCAAAAAATGGCTAAAATTCCAGTTGAAATTTTTTCAAAGTCCCTTAAAAATTTTCCAATTTTTGTCCCAATTCTTCCCATTCCCATTGAACCTTTTCAAATCCCTCTCAAAATTGTTGAAATTCTCTTGAAGCTTTTAAAATTCTCTCCAGAATTTTCAAAATCCATGTCCACATGTTTACAATTTCACATAAAAAAATGGCTAAAATTCCAGTTGAAATTTTTTCAAAGTCCCTTAAAAATTTTCCAATTTTTGTCCCAATTCTTCCCATTCCCATTGAAACTTTTCAAATCCCTCTCAACATTGTTGAAATTCTCTTGAAGCTTTTAAAATTCTCTCTAGAATTTTCAAAATCCATGTCCACATGTTTACAATTTCACGTCAAAAAATGGCTAAAATTCCAGTTGAAATTTTTTCAAAGTCCCTTAAAAATTTTCCAATTTTTGTCCCAATTCTTCCCATTCCCATTGAAACTTTTCAAATCCCTCTCCAAATTGTTGAAATTCTCTTGAAGCTTTTAAAATTCTCTCCAGAATTTTCAAAATCCATGTCCACATGTTTACAATTTCACGTCAAAAAATGGCTAAAATTCCAGTTGAAATTTTTTCAAAGTCCCTTAAAAATTTTCCAATTTTTGTCCCAATTCTTCCCATTCCCATTGAAACTTTTCAAATCCCTCTCCAAATTGTTGAAATTCTCTTGAAGCTTTTAAAATTCTCTCCAGAATTTTCAAAATCCATGTCCACATGTTTACAATTTCACATAAAAAAATGGCTAAAATTCCAGTTGAAATTTTTTCAAAGTCCCTTAAAAATTTTCCAATTTTTGTCCCAATTCTTCCCATTCCCATTGAAACTTTTCAAATCCCTCTCCAAATTGTTGAAATTCTCTTGAAGCTTTTAAAATTCTCTCTAGAATTTTCAAAATCCATGTCCACATGTTTACAATTTCACGTCAAAAAATGGCTAAAATTCCAGTTGAAATTTTTTCAAAGTCCCTTAAAAATTTTCCAATTTTTGTCCCAATTCTTCCCATTCCCATTGAAACTTTTCAAATCCCTCTCAAAAGTGTTGAAATTCTCTTGAAGCTTTTAAAATTCTCTCTAGAATTTTCAAAATCCATGTCCACATGTTTACAATTTCACGTCAAAAAATGGCTAAAATTCCAGTTGAAATTTTTTCAAAGTCCCTTAAAAATTTTCCAATTTTTGTCCCAATTCTTCCCATTCCCATTGAAACTTTTCAAATCCCTCTCCAAATTGTTGAAATTCTCTTGAAGCTTTTAAAATTCTCTCTAGAATTTTCAAAATCCATGTCCACATGTTTACAATTTCACGTCAAAAAATGGCTAAAATTCCAGTTGAAATGTTTTCAAAGTCCCTTAAAAATTTTCCAATTTTTGTCCCAATTCTTCCCATTCCCATTGAAACTTTTCAAATCCCTCTCAAAATTGTTGAAATTCTCTTGAAGCTTTTAAAATTCTCTCCAGAATTTTCAAAATCCATGTCCACATGTTTACAATTTCACGTCAAAAAATGGCTAAAATTCCAGTTGAAATTTTTTCAAAGTCCCTTAAAAATTTTCCAATTTTTGTCCCAATTCTTCCCATTCCCATTGAAACTTTTCAAATCCCTCTCCAAATTGTTGAAATTCTCTTGAAGCTTTTAAAATTCTCTCTAGAATTTTCAAAATCCATGTCCACATGTTTACAATTTCACGTCAAAAAATGGCTAAAATTCCAGTGGAAATTTTTTCAAAGTCCCTTAAAAATTTTCCAATTTTTGTCCCAATTCTTCCCATTCCCATTGAACCTTTTCAAATCCCTCTCAAAATTGTTGAAATTCTCTTGAAGCTTTTAAAATTCTCTCCAGAATTTTCAAAATCCATGTCCACATGTTTACAATTTCACATAAAAAAATGGCTAAAATTCCAGTTGAAATTTTTTCAAAGTCCCTTAAAAATTTTCCAATTTTTGTCCCAATTCTTCCCATTCCCATTGAAACTTTTCAAATCCCTCTCAACATTGTTGAAATTCTCTTGAAGCTTTTAAAATTCTCTCTAGAATTTTCAAAATCCATGTCCACATGTTTACAATTTCACGTCAAAAAATGGCTAAAATTCCAGTTGAAATGTTTTCAAAGTCCCTTAAAAATTTTCCAATTTTTGTCCCAATTCTTCCCATTCCCATTGAAACTTTTCAAATCCCTCTCCAAATTGTTGAAATTCTCTTGAAGCTTTTAAAATTCTCTCTAGAATTTTCAAAATCCATGTCCACATGTTTACAATTTCACGTCAAAAAATGGCTAAAATTCCAGTTGAAATGTTTTCAAAGTCCCTTAAAAATTTTCCAATTTTTGTCCCAATTCTTCCCATTCCCATTGAAACTTTTCAAATCCCTCTCAAAATTGTTGAAATTCTCTTGAAGCTTTTAAAATTCTCTCTAGAATTTTCAAAATCCATGTCCACATGTTTACAATTTCACGTCAAAAAATGGCTAAAATTCCAGTTGAAATTTTTTCAAAGTCCCTTAAAAATTTTCCAATTTTTGTCCCAATTCTTCCCATTCCCATTGAAACTTTTCAAATCCCGCTCCAAATTGTTGAAATTCTCTTGAAGCTTTTAAAATTCTCTCTAGAATTTTCAAAATCCATGTCCACATGTTTACAATTTCACATCAAAAATGTTAAAATTCCAGCTGAAATTTTTTCAAAGTCCCTTAAAAATTTTCCAATTTTTGTCCCAATTCTTCCCATTCCCATTGAAACTTTTCAAATCCCTTTCAAAATTGTTGAAATTCTCTTGAAGCTTTTAAAATTCTCTCTAGAATTTTCAAAATCCATGTCCACATGTTTACAATTTCACGTCAAAAAATGGCTAAAATTCCAGTTGAAATTTTTTCAAAGTCCCTTAAAAATTTTCCAATTTTTGTCCCAATTCTTCCCATTCCCATTGAAACTTTTCAAATCCCTCTCAAAATTGTTGAAATTCTCTTGAAGCTTTTAAAATTCTCTCCAGAATTTTCAAAATCCATGTCCACATGTTTACAATTTCACATAAAAAAATGGCTAAAATTCCAGTTGAAATTTTTTCAAAGTCCCTTAAAAATTTTCCAATTTTTGTCCCAATTCTTCCCATTCCCATTGAAACTTTTCAAATCCCTCTCAAAAGTGTTGAAATTCTCTTGAAGCTTTTAAAATTCTCTCCAGAATTTTCAAAATCCATGTCCACATGTTTACAATTTCACGTCAAAAAATGGCTAAAATTCCAGTTGAAATGTTTTCAAAGTCCCTTAAAAATTTTCCAATTTTTGTCCCAATTCTTCCCATTCCCATTGAAACTTTTCAAATCCCTCTCCAAATCGTTGAAATTCTCTTGAAGCTTTTAAAATTCTCTCTACAATTTTCAAAATCCATGTCCACATGTTTACAATTTCACGTCAAAAAATGGCTAAAATTCCAGTTGAAATGTTTTCAAAGTCCCTTAAAAATTTTCCAATTTTTGTCCCAATTCTTCCCATTCCCATTGAAACTTTTCAAATCCCTCTCCAAATTGTTGAAATTCTCTTGAAGCTTTTAAAATTCTCTCTAGAATTTTCAAAATCCATGTCCACATGTTTACAATTTCACGTCAAAAAATGGCTAAAATTCCAGTGGAAATTTTTTCAAAGTCCCTTAAAAATTTTCCAATTTTTGTCCCAATTCTTCCCATTCCCATTGAAACTTTTCAAATCCCGCTCCAAATTGTTGAAATTCTCTTGAAGCTTTTAAAATTCTCTCTAGAATTTTCAAAATCCATGTCCACATGTTTACAATTTCACATCAAAAATGCTAAAATTCCAGCTGAAATTTTTTCAAAGTCCCTTAAAAATTTTCCAATTTTTGTCCCAATTCTTCCCATTCCCATTGAAACTTTTCAAATCCCTTTCAAAATTGTTGAAATTCTCTTGAAGCTTTTAAAATTCTCTCTAGAATTTTCAAAATCCATGTCCACATGTTTACAATTTCACATAAAAAAATGGCTAAAATTCCAGTTGAAATTTTTTCAAAGTCCCTTAAAAATTTTCCAATTTTTGTCCCAATTCTTCCCATTCCCATTGAAACTTTTCAAATCCCTCTCAAAATTGTTGAAATTCTCTTGAAGCTTTTAAAATTCTCTCTAGAATTTTCAAAATCCATGTCCACATGTTTACAATTTCACGTCAAAAAATGGCTAAAATTCCAGTTGAAATTTTTTCAAAGTCCCTTAAAAATTTTCCAATTTTTGTCCCAATTCTTCCCATTCCCATTGAAACTTTTCAAATCCCTCTCCAAATTGTTGAAATTCTCTTGAAGCTTTTAAAATTCTCTCTACAATTTTCAAAATCCATGTCCACAGGTTTACAATTTCACGTCAAAAAATGGCTAAAATTCCAGTTGAAATTTTTTCAAAGTCCCTTAAAAATTTTCCAATTTTTGTCCCAATTCTTCCCATTCCCATTGAAACTTTTCAAATCCCTCTCCAAATTGTTGAAATTCTCTTGAAGCTTTTAAAATTCTCTCTAGAATTTTCAAAATCCATGTCCACATGTTTACAATTTCACGTCAAAAAATGGCTAAAATTCCAGTGGAAATTTTTTCAAAGTCCCTTAAAAATTTTCCAATTTTTGTCCCAATTCTTCCCATTCCCATTGAAACTTTTCAAATCCCTCTCCAAATTGTTGAAATTCTCTTGAAGCTTTTAAAATTCTCTCTAGAATTTTCAAAATCCATGTCCACATGTTTACAATTTCACGTCAAAAAATGGCTAAAATTCCAGTGGAAATTTTTTCAAAGTCCCTTAAAAATTTTCCAATTTTTGTCCCAATTCTTCCCATTCCCATTGAAACTTTTCAAATCCCTCTCCAAATTGTTGAAATTCTCTTGAAGCTTTTAAAATTCTCTCTAGAATTTTCAAAATCCATGTCCACATGTTTACAATTTCACGTCAAAAAATGGCTAAAATTCCAGTTGAAATTTTTTCAAAGTCCCTTAAAAATTTTCCAATTTTTGTCCCAATTCTTCCCATTCCCATTGAAACTTTTCAAATCCCTCTCAAAATTGTTGAAATTCTCTTGAAGCTTATAAAATTCTCTCCAGAATTTTCAAATCCATGTCCACATGTTTACAATTTCACATAAAAAAATGGCTAAAATTCCAGTTGAAATTTTTTCAAAGTCCCTTAAAAATTTTCCAATTTTTGTCCCAATTCTTCCCATTCCCATTGAAACTTTTCAAATCCCTCTCCAAATTGTTGAAATTCTCTTGAAGCTTTTAAAATTCTCTCTACAATTTTCAAAATCCATGTCCACAGGTTTACAATTTCACGTCAAAAAATGGCTAAAATTCCAGTTGTAATTTTTTCAAAGTCCCTTAAAAATTTTCCAATTTTTGTCCCAATTCTTCCCATTCCCATTGAAACTTTTCAAATCCCTCTCCAAATTGTTGAAATTCTCTTGAAGCTTTTAAAATTCTCTCTAGAATTTTCAAAATCCATGTCCACATGTTTACAATTTCACGTCAAAAAATGGCTAAAATTCCAGTTGAAATTTTTTCAAAGTCCCTTAAAAATTTTCCAATTTTTGTCCCAATTCTTCCCATTCCCATTGAAACTTTTCAAATCCCTCTCAAAATTGTTGAAATTCTCTTGAAGCTTTTAAAATTCTCTCTAGAATTTTCAAAATCCATGTCCACATGTTTACAATTTCACGTCAAAAAATGGCTAAAATTCCAGTTGAAATGTTTTCAAAGTCCCTTAAAAATTTTCCAATTTTTGTCCCAATTCTTCCCATTCCCATTGAAACTTTTCAAATCCCTCTCAAAATTGTTGAAATTCTCTTGAAGCTTTTAAAATTCTCTCCAGAATTTTCAAAATCCATGTCCACATGTTTACAATTTCACGTCAAAAAATGGCTAAAATTCCAGTTGAAATTTTTTCAAAGTCCCTTCAAAATTTTCCAATTTTTGTCCCAATTCTTCCCATTCCCATTGAAACTTTTCAAATCCCTCTCAAAATGGTTGAAATTCTCTTGAAGCTTTTAAAATTCTCTCTAGAATTTTCAAAATCCATGTCCACATGTTTACAATTTCACGTCAAAAAATGGCTAAAATTCCAGTGGAAATTTTTTCAAAGTCCCTTAAAAATTTTCCAATTTTTGTCCCAATTCTTCCCATTCCCATTGAAACTTTTCAAATCCCTCTCAAATTGTTGAAATTCTCTTGAAGCTTTTAAAATTCTCTCTAGAATTTTCAAAATCCATGGCCACATGTTTACAATTTCACGTCAAAAAATGGCTAAAATTCCAGTTGAAATTTTTTCAAAGTCCCTTAAAAATTTTCCAATTTTTGTCCCAATTCTTCCCATTCCCATTGAAACTTTTCAAATCCCTCTCAAAATTGTTGAAATTCTCTTGAAGCTTTTAAAATTCTCTCTAGAATTTTCAAAATCCATGTCCACATGTTTACAATTTCACGTCAAAAAATGGCTAAAATTCCAGTGGAAATTTTTTCAAAGTCCCTTAAAAATTTTCCAATTTTTGTCCCAATTCTTCCCATTCCCATTGAAACTTTTCAAATCCCTCTCCAAATTGTTGAAATTCTCTTGAAGCTTTTAAAATTCTCTCCAGAATTTTCAAAATCCATGTCCACATGTTTACAATTTCACGTCAAAAAATGGCTAAAATTCCAGTTGAAATTTTTTCAAAGTCCCTTAAAAATTTTCCAATTTTTGTCCCAATTCTTCCCATTCCCATTGAAACTTTTCAAATCCCTCTCAAAATTGATGAAATTCTCTTGAAGCTTTTAAAATTCTCTCCAGAATTTTCAAAATCCATGTCCACATGTTTACAATTTCACATCAAAAATGGCTAAAATTCCAGTTGAAATTTTTTCAAAGTCCCTTAAAAATTTTCCAATTTTTGTCCCAATTCTTCCCATTCCCATTGAAACTTTTCAAATCCCTCTCAAAATTGTTGAAATTCTCTTGAAGCTTTTAAAATTCTCTCTAGAATTTTCAAAATCCATGTCTACATGTTTACAATTTCACGTCAAAAAATGGCTAAAATTCCAGTTGAAATGTTTTCAAAGTCCCTTAAAAATTTTCCAATTTTTGTCCCAATTCTTCCCATTCCCATTGAAACTTTTCAAATCCCTCTCAAAATTGTTGAAATTCTCTTGAAGCTTTTAAAATTCTCTCTAGAATTTTCAAAATCCATGTCCACATGTTTACAATTTCACGTCAAAAAATGGCTAAAATTCCAGTTGAAATGTTTTCAAAGTCCCTTAAAAATTTTCCAATTTTTGTCCCAATTCTTCCCATTCCCATTGAAACTTTTCAAATCCCTCTCAAAATTGTTGAAATTCTCTTGAAGCTTTTAAAATTCTCTCTAGAATTTTCAAAATCCATGTCCACATGTTTACAATTTCACGTCAAAAAATGGCTAAAATTCCAGTTGAAATTTTTTCAAAGTCCCTTAAAAATTTTCCAATTTTTGTCCCAATTCTTCCCATTCCCATTGAAACTTTTCAAATCCCTCTCAAAATGGTTGAAATTCTCTTGAAGCTTTTAAAATTCTCTCTAGAATTTTCAAAATCCATGTCCACATGTTTACAATTTCACGTCAAAAAATGGCTAAAATTCCAGTGGAAATTTTTTCAAAGTCCCTTAAAAATTTTCCAATTTTTGTCCCAATTCTTCCCATTCCCATTGAAACTTTTCAAATCCCTCTCCAAATTGTTGAAATTCTCTTGAAGCTTTTAAAATTCTCTCTAGAATTTTCAAAATCCATGTCCACAGGTTTACAATTTCACGTCAAAAAATGGCTAAAATTCCAGTTGAAATTTTTTCAAAGTCCCTTAAAAATTTTCCAATTTTTGTCCCAATTCTTCCCATTCCCATTGAAACTTTTCAAATCCCTCTCAAAATTGTTGAAATTCTGTTGAAGCTTTTAAAATTCTCTCTACAATTTTCAAAATCCATGTCCACATGTTTACAATTTCACGTCAAAAAATGGCTAAAATTCCAGTTGAAATTTTTTCAAAGTCCCTTAAAAATTTTCCAATTTTTGTCCCAATTCTTCCCATTCCCATTGAAACTTTTCAAATCCCTCTCAAAATTGATGAAATTCTCTTGAAGCTTTTAAAATTCTCTCTAGAATTAACAAAATCCATGTCCACATGTTTACAATTTCACGTCAAAAAATGGCTAAAATTCCAGTTGAAATTTTTTCAAAGTCCCTTAAAAATTTTCCAATTTTTGTCCCAATTCTTCCCATTCCCATTGAAACTTTTCAAATCCCTCTCAAAATTGTTGAAATTCTGTTGAAGCTTTTAAAATTCTCTCCAGAATTTTCAAAATCCATGTCCACATGTTTACAATTTCACGTCAAAAAATGGCTAAAATTCCAGTTGAAATTTTTTCAAAGTCCCTTAAAAATTTTCCAATTTTTGTCCCAATTCTTCCCATTCCCATTGAAACTTTTCAAATCCCTCTCAAAATTGATGAAATTCTCTTGAAGCTTTTAAAATTCTCTCTAGAATTTTCAAAATCCATGTCCACATGTTTACAATTTCACGTCAAAAAATGGCTAAAATTCCAGTTGAAATGTTTTCAAAGTCCCTTAAAAATTTTCCAATTTTTGTCCCAATTCTTCCCATTCCCATTGAAACTTTTCAAATCCCTCTCAAAATTGTTGAAATTCTCTTGAAGCTTTTAAAATTCTCTCTAGAATTTTCAAAATCCACTTCCACATATTTACAATTTCACGTCAAAAAATGGCTAAAATTCCAGTTGAAATTTTTTCAAAGTCCCTTAAAAATTTTCCAATTTTTGTCCCAATTCTTCCCATTCCCATTGAAACTTTTCAAATCCCTCTCCAAATTGTTGAAATTCTCTTGAAGCTTTTAAAATTCTCTCTAGAATTTTCAAAATCCATGTCCACATGTTTACAATTTCACGTCAAAAAATGGCTAAAATTCCAGTTGAAATTTTTTCAAAGTCCCTTAAAAATTTTCCAATTTTTGTCCCAATTCTTCCCATTCCCATTGAAACTTTTCAAATCCCTCTCAAAATTGATGAAATTCTGTTGAAGCTTTTAAAATTCTCTCTAGAATTTTCAAAATCCATGGCCACATGTTTACAATTTCACGTCAAAAAATGGCTAAAATTCCAGTTGAAATTTTTTCAAAGTCCCTTAAAAATTTTCCAATTTTTGTCCCAATTCTTCCCATTCCCATTGAAACTTTTCAAATCCCTCTCAAAATTGTTGAAATTCTGTTGAAGCTTTTAAAATTCTCTCTAGAATTTTCAAAATCCATGGCCACATGTTTACAATTTCACGTCAAAAAATGGCTAAAATTCCAGTTGAAATTTTTTCAAAGTCCCTTAAAAATTTTCCAATTTTTGTCCCAATTCTTCCATTCCCATTGAAACTTTTCAAATCCCTCTCAAAATTGTTGAAATTCTCTTGAAGCTTTTAAAATTCTCTCTAGAATTTTCAAAATCCATGTCCACATGTTTACAATTTCACGTCAAAAAATGGCTAAAATTCCAGTGGAAATTTTTTCAAAGTCCCTTAAAAATTTTCCAATTTTTGTCCCAATTCTTCCCATTCCCATTGAAACTTTTCAAATCCCTCTCCAAATTGTTGAAATTCTCTTGAAGCTTTTAAAATTCTCTCCAGAATTTTCAAAATCCATGTCCACATGTTTACAATTTCACGTCAAAAAATGGCTAAAATTCCAGTTGAAATTTTTTCAAAGTCCCTTAAAAATTTTCCAATTTTTGTCCCAATTCTTCCCATTCCCATTGAAACTTTTCAAATCCCTCTCAAAATTGATGAAATTCTCTTGAAGCTTTTAAAATTCTCTCCAGAATTTTCAAAATCCATGTCCACATGTTTACAATTTCACATCAAAAATGGCTAAAATTCCAGTTGAAATTTTTTCAAAGTCCCTTAAAAATTTTCCAATTTTTGTCCCAATTCTTCCCATTCCCATTGAAACTTTTCAAATCCCTCTCAAAATTGTTGAAATTCTCTTGAAGCTTTTAAAATTCTCTCTAGAATTTTCAAAATCCATGTCTACATGTTTACAATTTCACGTCAAAAAATGGCTAAAATTCCAGTTGAAATGTTTTCAAAGTCCCTTAAAAATTTTCCAATTTTTGTCCCAATTCTTCCCATTCCCATTGAAACTTTTCAAATCCCTCTCAAAATTGTTGAAATTCTCTTGAAGCTTTTAAAATTCTCTCTAGAATTTTCAAAATCCATGTCCACATGTTTACAATTTCACGTCAAAAAATGGCTAAAATTCCAGTTGAAATGTTTTCAAAGTCCCTTCAAAATTTTCCAATTTTTGTCCCAATTCTTCCCATTCCCATTGAAACTTTTCAAATCCCTCTCCAAATTGTTGAAATTCTCTTGAAGCTTTTAAAATTCTCTCCAGAATTTTCAAAATCCATGTCCACATGTTTACAATTTCACGTCAAAAAATGGCTAAAATTCCAGTTGAAATTTTTTCAAAGTCCCTTAAAAATTTTCCAATTTTTGTCCCAATTCTTCCCATTCCCATTGAAACTTTTCAAATCCCTCTCAAAATGGTTGAAATTCTCTTGAAGCTTTTAAAATTCTCTCTAGAATTTTCAAAATCCATGTCCACATGTTTACAATTTCACGTCAAAAAATGGCTAAAATTCCAGTGGAAATTTTTTCAAAGTCCCTTAAAAATTTTCCAATTTTTGTCCCAATTCTTCCCATTCCCATTGAAACTTTTCAAATCCCTCTCCAAATTGTTGAAATTCTCTTGAAGCTTTTAAAATTCTCTCTAGAATTTTCAAAATCCATGTCCACAGGTTTACAATTTCACGTCAAAAAATGGCTAAAATTCCAGTTGAAATTTTTTCAAAGTCCCTTAAAAATTTTCCAATTTTTGTCCCAATTCTTCCCATTCCCATTGAAACTTTTCAAATCCCTCTCAAAATTGTTGAAATTCTGTTGAAGCTTTTAAAATTCTCTCTACAATTTTCAAAATCCATGTCCACATGTTTACAATTTCACGTCAAAAAATGGCTAAAATTCCAGTTGAAATTTTTTCAAAGTCCCTTAAAAATTTTCCAATTTTTGTCCCAATTCTTCCCATTCCCATTGAAACTTTTCAAATCCCTCTCAAAATTGATGAAATTCTCTTGAAGCTTTTAAAATTCTCTCTAGAATTAACAAAATCCATGTCCACATGTTTACAATTTCACGTCAAAAAATGGCTAAAATTCCAGTTGAAATTTTTTCAAAGTCCCTTAAAAATTTTCCAATTTTTGTCCCAATTCTTCCCATTCCCATTGAAACTTTTCAAATCCCTCTCAAAATTGTTGAAATTCTGTTGAAGCTTTTAAAATTCTCTCCAGAATTTTCAAAATCCATGGTCCACATGTTTACAATTTCACGTCAAAAAATGGCTAAAATTCCAGTTGAAATTTTTTCAAAGTCCCTTCAAAATTTTCCAATTTTTGTCCCAATTCTTCCCATTCCCATTGAAACTTTTAAAATCCCTCTCAAAAGTGTTGAAATTCTCTTGAAGCTTTTAAAATTCTCTCTAGAATTTTCAAAATCCATGTCCACATGTTTACAATTTCACGTCAAAAAATGGCTAAAATTCCAGTTGAAATGTTTTCAAAGTCCCTTAAAAATTTTCCAATTTTTGTCCCAATTCTTCCCATTCCCATTGAAACTTTTCAAATCCCTCTCAAAATTGTTGAAATTCTCTTGAAGCTTTTAAAATTCTCTCTAGAATTTTCAAAATCCATGTCCACATGTTTACAATTTCACGTCAAAAAATGGCTAAAATTCCAGTTGAAATTTTTTCAAAGTCCCTTCAAAATTTTCCAATTTTTGTCCCAATTCTTCCCATTCCCATTGAAACTTTTCAAATCCCTCTCAAAAGTGTTGAAATTCTCTTGAAGCTTTTAAAATTCTCTCTAGAATTTTCAAAATCCATGTCCACATGTTTACAATTTCACGTCAAAAAATGGCTAAAATTCCAGTTGAAATTTTTTCAAAGTCCCTTAAAAATTTTCCAATTTTTGTCCCAATTCTTCCCATTCCCATTGAAACTTTTCAAATCCCTCTCAAAATTGATGAAATTCTCTTGAAGCTTTTAAAATTCTCTCTACAATTTTCAAAATCCATGTCCACATGTTTACAATTTCACGTCAAAAAATGGCTAAAATTCCAGTTGAAATGTTTTCAAAGTCCCTTAAAAATTTTCCAATTTTTGTCCCAATTCTTCCCATTCCCATTGAAACTTTTCAAATCCCTCTCAAAATTGTTGAAATCCTGTTGAAGCTTTTAAAATTCTCTCTAGAATTTTCAAAATCCATGTCCACATGTTTACAATTTCACGTCAAAAATGGCTAAAATTCCAGTTGAAATTTTTCAAAGTCCCTTAAAAATTTTCCAATTTTTGTCCCAATTCTTCCCATTCCCATTGAAACTTTTCAAATCCCTCTCAAAATTGTTGAAATTCTCTTGAAGCTTTTAAAATTCTCTCCAGAATTTTCAAAATCCATGTCCACATGTTTACAATTTCACGTCAAAAAATGGCTAAAATTCCAGTTGAAATTTTTTCAAAGTCCCTTAAAAATTTTCCAATTTTTGTCCCAATTCTTCCCATTCCCATTGAAACTTTTCAAATCCCTCTCAAAATTGATGAAATTCTCTTGAAGCTTTTAAAATTCTCTCCAGAATTTTCAAAATCCATGTCCACATGTTTACAATTTCACATCAAAAATGGCTAAAATTCCAGTTGAAATTTTTTCAAAGTCCCTTAAAAATTTTCCAATTTTTGTCCCAATTCTTCCATTCCCATTGAAACTTTTCAAATCCCTCTCAAAATGGTTGAAATTCTCTTGAAGCTTTTAAAATTCTCTCTAGAATTTTCAAAATCCATGTCCACATGTTTACAATTTCACGTCAAAAAATGGCTAAAATTCCAGTGGAAATTTTTTCAAAGTCCCTTAAAAATTTTCCAATTTTTGTCCCAATTCTTCCCATTCCCATTGAAACTTTTCAAATCCCTCTCCAAATTGTTGAAATTCTCTTGAAGCTTTTAAAATTCTCTCTAGAATTTTCAAAATCCATGTCCACAGGTTTACAATTTCACGTCAAAAAATGGCTAAAATTCCAGTTGAAATTTTTTCAAAGTCCCTTAAAAATTTTCCAATTTTTGTCCCAATTCTTCCCATTCCCATTGAAACTTTTCAAATCCCTCTCAAAATTGTTGAAATTCTGTTGAAGCTTTTAAAATTCTCTCCAGAATTTTCAAAATCCATGTCCACATGTTTACAATTTCACGTCAAAAAATGGCTAAAATTCCAGTTGAAATTTTTCAAAGTCCCTTAAAAATTTTCCAATTTTTGTCCCAATTCTTCCCATTCCCATTGAAACTTTTCAAATCCCTCTCAAAATTGTTGAAATTCTCTTGAAGCTTTTAAAATTCTCTCTAGAATTTTCAAAATCCATGTCCACATGTTTACAATTTCACGTCAAAAAATGGCTAAAATTCCAGTTGAAATTTTTTCAAAGTCCCTTAAAAATTTTCCAATTTTTGTCCCAATTCTTCCCATTCCCATTGAAACTTTTCAAATCCCTCTCAAAATTGTTGAAATTCTGTTGAAGCTTTTAAAATTCTCTCCAGAATTTTCAAAATCCATGTCCACATGTTTACAATTTCACGTCAAAAATGGCTAAAATTCCAGTTGAAATGTTTTCAAAGTCCCTTAAAAATTTCCAATTTTTGTCCCAATTCTTCCCATTCCCATTGAAACTTTTCAAATCCCTCTCAAAATTGATGAAATTCTCTTGAAGCTTTTAAAATTCTCTCTAGAATTTTCAAAATCCATGTCCACATGTTTACAATTTCACGTCAAAAAATGGCTAAAATTCCAGTTGAAATTTTTTCAAAGTCCCTTAAAAATTTTCCAATTTTTGTCCCAATTCTTCCCATTCCCATTGAAACTTTTCAAATCCCTCTCCAAATTGTTGAAATTCTCTTGAAGCTTTTAAAATTCTCTCTAGAATTTTCAAAATCCATGTCCACATGTTTACAATTTCACGTCAAAAAATGGCTAAAATTCCAGTTGAAATGTTTTCAAAGTCCCTTAAAAATTTTCCAATTTTTGTCCCAATTCTTCCCATTCCCATTGAAACTTTTCAAATCCCTCTCAAAATTGTTGAAATTCTCTTGAAGCTTTTAAAATTCTCTCTAGAATTTTCAAAATCCATGTCCACATGTTTACAATTTCACGTCAAAAAATGGCTAAAATTCCAGTGGAAATTTTTTCAAAGTCCCTTAAAAATTTTCCAATTTTTGTCCCAATTCTTCCCATTCCCATTGAAACTTTTCAAATCCCTCTCAAAATTGTTGAAATTCTCTTGAAGCTTTTAAAATTCTCTCTAGAATTTTCAAAATCCATGTCCACATGTTTACAATTTCACGTCAAAAAATGGCTAAAATTCCAGTTGAAATTTTTTCAAAGTCCCTTAAAAATTTTCCAATTTTTGTCCCAATTCTTCCCATTCCCATTGAAACTTTTCAAATCCCTCTCAAAAGTGTTGAAATTCTCTTGAAGCTTTTAAAATTCTCTCCAGAATTTTCAAAATCCATGTCCACATGTTTACAATTTCATGTCAAAAAATGGCTAAAATTCCAGTTGAAATTTTTTCAAAGTCCCTTAAAAATTTTCCAATTTTTGTCCCAATTCTTCCCATTCCCATTGAAACTTTTCAAATCCCTCTCAAAATGGTTGAAATTCTCTTGAAGCTTTTAAAATTCTCTCTAGAATTTTCAAAATCCATGTCCACATGTTTACAATTTCACGTCAAAAAATGGCTAAAATTCCAGTGGAAATTTTTTCAAAGTCCCTTAAAAATTTTCCAATTTTTGTCCCAATTCTTCCCATTCCCATTGAAACTTTTCAAATCCCTCTCCAAATTGTTGAAATTCTCTTGAAGCTTTTAAAATTCTCTCTAGAATTTTCAAAATCCATGTCCACAGGTTTACAATTTCACGTCAAAAAATGGCTAAAATTCCAGTTGAAATTTTTTCAAAGTCCCTTAAAAATTTTCCAATTTTTGTCCCAATTCTTCCCATTCCCATTGAAACTTTTCAAATCCCTCTCAAAATTGTTGAAATTCTCTTGAAGCTTTTAAAATTCTCTCCAGAATTTTCAAAATCCATGTCCACATGTTTACAATTTCACATAAAAAAATGGCTAAAATTCCAGTTGAAATTTTTTCAAAGTCCCTTAAAAATTTTCCAATTTTTGTCCCAATTCTTCCCATTCCCATTGAAACTTTTCAAATCCCTCTCAAAATTGTTGAAATTCTCTTGAAGCTTTTAAAATTCTCTCTAGAATTTTCAAAATCCATGTCCACATGTTTACAATTTCACGTCAAAAAATGGCTAAAATTCCAGTTGAAATTTTTTCAAAGTCCCTTAAAAATTTTCCAATTTTTGTCCCAATTCTTCCCATTCCCATTGAAACTTTTCAAATCCCTCTCAAAATGGTTGAAATTCTCTTGAAGCTTTTAAAATTCTCTCTACAATTTTCAAAATCCATGTCCACATGTTTACAATTTCACGTCAAAAAATGGCTAAAATTCCAGTTGAAATGTTTTCAAAGTCCCTTAAAAATTTTCCAATTTTTGTCCCAATTCTTCCCATTCCCATTGAAACTTTTCAAATCCCTCTCAAAATTGTTGAAATTCTCTTGAAGCTTTTAAAATTCTCTCTAGAATTTTCAAAATCCATGTCCACATGTTTACAATTTCACGTCAAAAAATGGCTAAAATTCCAGTTGAAATTTTTTCAAAGTCCCTTAAAATTTTCCAATTTTTGTCCCAATTCTTCCCATTCC
>NW_028116043.1:0-45352 GCF_964273445.1 Streptopelia decaocto
TTCAAAATCCATGGCCACATGTTTACAATTTCACGTCAAGAAATTGCTAAAATTCCAGTTGAAATTTTTTCAAAGTCCCTTAAAAATTTTCCAATTTTTGTCCCAATTCTTCCCATTCCCATTGAAACTTTTCAAATCCCTCTCAAAATTGTTGAAATTCTCTTGAAGCTTTTAAAATTCTCTCTAGAATTTTCAAAATCCATGGCCACATGTTTACAATTTCACGTCAAAAAATGGCTAAAATTCCAGTTGAAATTTTTTCAAAGTCCCTTAAAAATTTTCCAATTTTTGTCCCAATTCTTCCCATTCCCATTGAAACTTTTCAAATCCCTCTCAAAATTGTTGAAATTCTCTTGAAGCTTTTAAAATTCTCTCTAGAATTTTCAAAATCCATGGCCACATGTTTACAATTTCACATAAAAAAATGGCTAAAATTCCAGTTGAAATTTTTTCAAAGTCCCTTAAAAATTTTCCAATTTTTGTCCCAATTCTTCCCATTCCCATTGAAACTTTTCAAATCCCTCTCAAAATTGTTGAAATTCGGTTGAAGCTTTTAAAATTCTCTCTAGAATTTTCAAAATCCATGTCCACATGTTTACAATTTCACATAAAAAAATGGCTAAAATTCCAGTTGAAATTTTTTCAAAGTCCCTTAAAAATTTTCCAATTTTTGTCCCAATTCTTCCCATTCCCATTGAAACTTTTCAAATCCCTCTCAAAATTGTTGAAATTCTCTTGAAGCTTTTAAAATTCTCTCTAGAATTTTCAAAATCCATGGCCACATGTTTACAATTTCACGTCAAAAATGGCTAAAATTCCAGTTGAAATTTTTTCAAAGTCCCTTAAAAATTTTCCAATTTTTGTCCCAATTCTTCCCATTCCCATTGAAACTTCTCAAATCCCTCTCAAAATTGTTGAAATTCTGTTGAAGCTTTTAAAATTCTCTCTAGAATTTTCAAAATCCATGTCCACATGTTTACAATTTCACGTCAAAAAATTGCTAAAATTCCAGTTGAAATTTTTTCAAAGTCCCTTAAAAATTTTCCAATTTTTGTCCCAATTCTTCCCATTCCCATTGAAACTTTTCAAATCCCTCTCAAAATTGTTGAAATTCTGTTAAAGCTTTTAAAATTCTCTCTAGAATTTTCAAAATCCATGGCCACATGTTTACAATTTCACGTCAAAAAATGGCTAAAATTCCAGTTGAAATTTTTTCAAAGTCCCTTAAAAATTTTCCAATTTTTGTCCCAATTCTTCCCATTCCCATTGAAACTTTTCAAATCCCTCTCAAAATTGTTGAAATTCTGTTAAAGCTTTTAAAATTCTCTCTAGAATTTTCAAAATCCATGTCCACATGTTTACAATTTCACATAAAAAAATGGCTAAAATTCCAGTTGAAATTTTTTCAAAGTCCCTTAAAAATTTTCCAATTTTTGTCCCAATTCTTCCCATTCCCATTGAAACTTTTCAAATCCCTCTCAAAATTGTAGAATTTCTGTTGAAGCTTTTAAAATTCTCTCTAGAATTTTCAAAATCCATGTCCACATGTTTACAAATTCACGTCAAAAAATGGCTAAAATTCCAGTTGAAATTTTTTCAAAGTCCCTTAAAAATTTTCCAATTTTTGTCCCAATTCTTCCCATTCCCATTGAAACTTTTCAAATCCCCCTCAGAATTGTAGAAATTCTGTTAAAGCTTTTAAAATTCTCTCTAGAATTTTCAAAATCCATGGCCACATGTTTACAATTTCACATTAAAAAATTGCTAAAATTCCAGTTGAAATTTTTTCAAAGTCCCTTAAAAATTTTCCAATTTTTGTCCCAATTCTTCCCATTCCCATTGAAACTTTTCAAATCCCTCTCAAAATTGTTGAAATTTGGTTGAAGCTTTTAAAATTCTCTCTAGAATTTTCAAAATCCATGTCCACATGTTTACAATTTCACATAAAAAATGGCTAAAATTCCAGTTGAAATTTTTTCAAAGTCCCTTAAAAATTTTCCAATTTTTGTCCCAATTCTTCCCATTCCCATTGAAACTTTTCAAATCCCTCTCAAAATTGTTGAAATTCTCTTGAAGCTTTTAAAATTCTCTCTAGAATTTTCAAAATCCATGGCCACATGTTTACAATTTCACGTCAAAAAATGGCTAAAATTCCAGTTGAAATTTTTTCAAAGTCCCTTAAAAATTTTCCAATTTTTGTCCCAATTCTTCCCATTCCCATTGAAACTTTTCAAATCCCTCTCAAAATTGTTGAAATTCTCTTGAAGCTTTTAAAATTCTCCCTAGAATTTTCAAAATCCATGTCCACATGTTTACAATTTCACATAAAAAAATTGCTAAAATTCCAGTTGAAATTTTTTCAAAGTCCCTTAAAAGTTTTCCAATTTTTGTCCCAATTCTTCCCATTCCCATTGAAACTTTTCAAATCCCTCTCAAAATTGTTGAAATTCTCTTGAAGCTTTTAAAATTCTCTCTAGAATTTTCAAAATCCATGGCCACATGTTTACAATTTCACATAAAAAAATGGCTAAAATTCCAGTTGAAATTTTTCAAAGTCCCTTAAAAATTTTCCAATTTTTGTCCCAATTCTTCCCATTCCCATTGAAACTTTTCAAATCCCTCTCAAAATTGTTGAAATTCTGTTGAAGCTTTTAAATTCTCTCTAGAATTTTCAAAATCCATGTCCACATGTTTACAATTTCACGTCAAAAAATTGCTAAAATTCCAGTTGAAATTTTTTCAAAGTCCCTTAAAAATTTTCCAATTTTTGTCCCAATTCTTCCCATTCCCATTGAAACTTTTCAAATCCCTCTCAAAATTGTTGAAATTCTGTTAAAGCTTTTAAAATTCTCTCTAGAATTTTCAAAATCCATGGCCACATGTTTACAATTTCACGTCAAAAAATGGCTAAAATTCCAGTTGAAATTTTTTCAAAGTCCCTTAAAAATTTTCCAATTTTTGTCCCAATTCTTCCCATTCCCATTGAAACTTTTCAAATCCCTCTCAAAATTGTTGAAATTCTGTTAAAGCTTTTAAAATTCTCTCTAGAATTTTCAAAATCCATGGCCACATGTTTACAATTTCATGTCAAAAAATGGCTAAAATTCCAGTTGAAATTTTTTCAAAGTCCCTTCAAAATTTTCCAATTTTTGTCCCAATTCTTCCCATTCCCATTGAAACTTTTCAAATCCCTCTCAAAATTGTAGAATTTCTGTTGAAGCTTTTAAAATTCTCTCTAGAATTTTCAAAATCCATGTCCACATGTTTACAAATTCACGTCAAAAAATGGCTAAAATTCCAGTTGAAATTTTTTCAAAGTCCCTTAAAAATTTTCCAATTTTTGTCCCAATTCTTCCCATTCCCATTGAAACTTTTCAAATCCCCCTCAGAATTGTAGAAATTCTGTTAAAGCTTTTAAAATTCTCTCTAGAATTTTCAAAATCCATGGCCACATGTTTACAATTTCACATTAAAAAATTGCTAAAATTCCAGTTGAAATTTTTTCAAAGTCCCTTAAAAATTTTCCAATTTTTGTCCCAATTCTTCCCATTCCCATTGAAACTTTTCAAATCCCTCTCAAAATTGTTGAAATTTGGTTGAAGCTTTTAAATTCTCTCTAGAATTTTCAAAATCCATGTCCACATGTTTACAATTTCACATAAAAAAATGGCTAAAATTCCAGTTGAAATTTTTTCAAAGTCCCTTAAAAATTTTCCAATTTTTGTCCCAATTCTTCCCATTCCCATTGAAACTTTTCAAATCCCTCTCAAAATTGTTGAAATTCTCTTGAAGCTTTTAAAATTCTCTCTAGAATTTTCAAAATCCATGGCCACATGTTTACAATTTCACGTCAAAAAATGGCTAAAATTCCAGTTGAAATTTTTTCAAAGTCCCTTAAAATTTTCCAATTTTTGTCCCAATTCTTCCCATTCCCATTGAAACTTTTCAAATCCCTCTCAAAATTGTTGAAATTCTGTTGAAGCTTTTAAAATTCTCTCTAGAATTTTCAAAATCCATGGCCACATGTTTACAATTTCACGTCAAAAAATGGCTAAAATTCCAGTTGAAATTCTTTCAAAGTCCCTTAAAAGTTTTCCAATTTTTGTCCCAATTCTTCCCATTCCCATTGAAACTTTTCAAATCCCTCTCAAAATTGTTGAAATTCTGTTGAAGCTTTTAAAATTCTCTCTAGAATTTTCAAAATCCATGTCCACATGTTTACAATTTCACATAAAAAAATTGCTAAAATTCCAGTTGAAATTTTTTCATAGTCCCTTAAAAATTTTCCAATTTTTGTCCCAATTCTTCCCATTCCCATTGAAACTTTTCAAATCCCTCTCAAAATTGTTGAAATTCTCTTGAAGCTTTTAAAATTCTCTCTAGAATTTTCAAAATCCATGGCCACATGTTTACAATTTCACGTCAAAAAATGGCTAAAATTCCAGTTGAAATTTTTTCAAAGTCCCTTAAAAATTTTCCAATTTTTGTCCCAATTCTTCCCATTCCCATTGAAACTTTTCAAATCCCTCTCAAAATTGTTGAAATTCTCTTGAAGCTTTTAAAATTCTCTCTAGAATTTTCAAAATCCATGTCCACATGTTTACAATTTCACGTCAAAAAATGGCTAAAATTCCAGTTGAAATTTTTTCAAAGTCCCTTAAAAATTTTCCAATTTTTGTCCCAATTCTTCCCATTCCCATTGAAACTTTTCAAATCCCTCTCAAAATTGTTGAAATTCTCTTGAAGCTTTTAAAATTCTCTCTAGAATTTTCAAAATCCATGTCCACATGTTTACAATTTCACGTCAAAAAATGGCTAAAATTCCAGTTGAAATTTTTTCAAAGTCCCTTAAAAATTTTCCAATTTTTGTCCCAATTCTTCCAATTCCCATTGAAACTTTTCAAATCCCTCTCAAAATTGTTGAAATTCTCTTGAAGCTTTTAAAATTCTCTCTAGAATTTTCAAAATCCATGTCCACATGTTTACAATTTCACGTCAAAAAATGGCTAAAATTCCAGTTGAAATGTTTTCAAAGTCCCTTAAAAATTTTCCAATTTTTGTCCCAATTCTTCCCATTCCATTGAAACTTTTCAAATCCCTCTCAAAATTGTTGAAATTCTCTTGAAGCTGTTAAAATTCTCTCTAGAATTTTCAAAATCCATGTCCACATGTTTACAATTTCACGTCAAAAAATGGCTAAAATTCCAGTTGAAATTTTTTCAAAGTCCCTTAAAAATTTTCCAATTTTTGTCCCAATTCTTCCCATTCCCATTGAAACTTTTCAAATCCCTCTCAAAATTGTTGAAATTCTGTTGAAGCTTTTAAAATTCTCTCTAGAATTTTCAAAATCCATGTCCACATGTTTACAATTTCACGTCAAAAAATGGCTAAAATTCCAGTTGAAATTTTTTCAAAGTCCCTTAAAAATTTTCCAATTTTTGTCCCAAATCTTCCCATTCCCATTGAAACTTTTCAAATCCCTCTCAAAATTGTTGAAATTCGGTTGAAGCTTTTAAAATTCTCTCTAGAATTTTCAAAATCTATGGCCACATGTTTACAATTTCACGTCAAAAAATGGCTAAAATTCCAGTTGAAATTTTTCAAAGTCCCTTAAAAGTTTTCCAATTTTTGTCCCAATTCTTCCCATTCCCATTGAAACTTTTCAAATCCCTCTCAAAATTGTTGAAATTTGGTTGAAGCTTTTAAAATTCTCTCTAGAATTTTCAAAATCCATGTCCACATGTTTACAATTTCACATAAAAAAATTGCTAAAATTCCAGTTGAAATTTTTTCATAGTCCCTTAAAAATTTTCCAATTTTTGTCCCAATTCTTCCCATTCCCATTGAAACTTTTCAAATCCCTCTCAAAATTGTTGAAATTCTCTTGAAGCTTTTAAAATTCTCTCTAGAATTTTCAAAATCCATGGCCACATGTTTACAATTTCACGTCAAAAAATGGCTAAAATTCCAGTTGAAATTTTTTCAAAGTCCCTTAAAAATTTTCCAATTTTTGTCCCAATTCTTCCCATTCCCATTGAAACTTTTCAAATCCCTCTCAAAATTGTTGAAATTCTCTTGAAGCTTTTAAAATTCTCTCTAGAATTTTCAAAATCCATGTCCACATGTTTATAATTTCACGTCAAAAAATGGCTAAAATTCCAGTTGAAATTTTTTCAAAGTCCCTTAAAAATTTTCCAATTTTTGTCCCAATTCTTCCCATTCCCATTGAAACTTTTCAAATCCCTCTCAAAATTGTTGAAATTCTCTTGAAGCTTTTAAAATTCTCTCTAGAATTTTCAAAATCCATGTCCACATGTTTACAATTTCACGTCAAAAATGGCTAAAATTCCAGTTGAAATTTTTTCAAAGTCCCTTAAAAATTTTCCAATTTTTGTCCCAATTCTTCCAATTCCCATTGAAACTTTTCAAATCCCTCTCAAAATTGTTGAAATTCTCTTGAAGCTTTTAAAATTCTCTCTAGAATTTTCAAAATCCATGTCCACATGTTTACAATTTCACGTCAAAAAATGGCTAAAATTCCAGTTGAAATGTTTTCAAAGTCCCTTAAAAATTTTCCAATTTTTGTCCCAATTCTTCCCATTCCCATTGAAACTTTTCAAATCCCTCTCAAAATTGTTGAAATTCTCTTGAAGCTGTTAAAATTCTCTCTAGAATTTTCAAAATCCATGTCCACATGTTTACAATTTCACGTCAAAAAATGGCTAAAATTCCAGTTGCAATTTTTTCAAAGTCCCTTAAAAATTTTCCAATTTTTGTCCCAATTCTTCTGATTCCCATTGAAACTTTTCAAATCCCTCTCAAAATTGTTGAAATTCTCTTGAAGCTTTTAAAATTCTCTCCAGAATTTTCAAAATCCATGTCCACATGTTTACAATTTCACGTCAAAAAATGGCTAAAATTCCAGTTGAAATTTTTTCAAAGTCCCTTAAAAATTTTCCAATTTTTGTCCCAAATCTTCCCATTCCCATTGAAACTTTTCAAATCCCTCTCAAAATTGTTGAAATTCGGTTGAAGCTTTTAAAATTCTCTCTAGAATTTTCAAAATCCATGTCCACATGTTTACAATTTCACGTCAAAAAAATGCTAAAATTTCAGTTGAAATGTTTTCAAAGTCCCTTAAAAATTTTCCAATTTTTGTCCCAATTCTTCCCATTCCCATTGAAACTTTTCAAATCCCTCTCAAAATTGTTGAAATTCTCTTGAAGCTTTTAAAATTCTCTCTAGAATTTTCAAAATCCATGTCCACATGTTTACAATTTCACGTCAAAAAATGGCTAAAATTCCAGTTGAAATTTTTTCAAAGTCCCTTAAAAATTTTCCAATTTTTGTCCCAATTCTTCCCATTCCCATTGAAACTTTTCAAATCCCTCTCAAAATTGTTGAAATTCTCTTGAAGCTTTTAAAATTCTCTCTAGAATTTTCAAAATCCATGTCCACATGTTTACAATTTCACGTAAAAAAAATGCTAAAATTTCAGTTGAAATGTTTTCAAAGTCCCTTAAAAATTTTCCAATTTTTGTCCCAACTCTTCCCATTCCCATTGAAACTTTTCAAATCCCTCTCAAAATTGTTGAAATTCTCTTGAAGCTTTTAAAATTCTCTCTAGAATTTTCAAAATCCATGTCCACATGTTTACAATTTCACGTCAAAAAATGGCTAAAATTCCAGTTGAAATTTTTTCAAAGTCCCTTAAAAATTTTCCAATTTTTGTCCCAATTCTTCCCATTCCCATTGAAACTTTTCAAATCCCTCTCAAAATTGTTGAAATTCTCTTGAAGCTTTTAAAATTCTCTCTAGAATTTTCAAAATCCATGTCCACATGTTTACAATTTCACGTCAAAAAAATGGCTAAAATTCCAGTTGAAATTTTTTCAAAGTCCCTTTAAAATTTTCCAATTTTTGTCCCAATTCTTCCCATTCCCATTGAAACTTTTCAAATCCCTCTCAAAATTGTTGAAATTCTCTTGAAGCTTTTAAAATTCTCTCTAGAATTTTCAAAATCCATGTCCACATGTTTACAATTTCATGTAAAAAAAATGGCTAAAATTCCAGTTGAAATTTTTTCAAAGTCCCTTAAAAATTTTCCAATTTTTGTCCCAATTCTTCCCATTCCCATTGAAACTTTTCAAATCCCTCTCCAAATTGTTGAAATTCTCTTGAAGCTTTTAAAATTCTCTCTAGAATTTTCAAAATCCATGTCCACATGTTTACAATTTCATGTCAAAAAAAATGGCTAAAATTCCAGTTGAAATTTTTTCAAAGTCCCTTAAAAATTTTCCAATTTTTGTCCCAATTCTTCCCATTCCCATTGAAACTTTTCAAATCCCTCTCAAAATTGTTGAAATTCTCTTGAAGCTTTTAAAATTCTCTCTAGAATTTTCAAAATCCATGTCCACATGTTTACAATTTCACGTCAAAAAATGGCTAAAATTCCAGTTGAAATTTTTTCAAAGTGCCTGAAAAATTTTCCAATTTTTGTCCCAATTCTTCCCATTCCCATTGAAACTTTTCAAATCCCTCTCAAAATTGTTGAAATTCTCTTGAAGCTTTTAAAATTCTCTCTAGAATTTTCAAAATCCATGTCCACATGTTTACAATTTCACGTAAAAAAAAATGCTAAAATTTCAGTTGAAATGTTTTCAAAGTCCCTTAAAAATTTTCCAATTTTTGTCCCAACTCTTCCCATTCCCATTGAAACTTTTCAAATCCCTCTCAAAATTGTTGAAATTCTCTTGAAGCTTTTAAAATTCTCTCTAGAATTTTCAAAATCCATGTCCACATGTTTACAATTTCACGTCAAAAAATGGCTAAAATTCCAGTTGAAATTTTTTCAAAGTCCCTTAAAAATTTTCCAATTTTTGTCCCAATTCTTCCCATTCCCATTGAAACTTTTCAAATCCCTCTCAAAATTGTTGAAATTCTCTTGAAGCTTTTAAAATTCTCTCTAGAATTTTCAAAATCCATGTCCACATGTTTACAATTTCACGTCAAAAAATGGCTAAAATTCCAGTTGAAATTTTTTCAAAGTCCCTTCAAAATTTTCCAATTTTTGTCCCAATTCTTCCCATTCCCATTGAAACTTTTCAAATCCCTCTCAAAATTGTTGAAATTCTCTTGAAGCTTTTAAAATTCTCTCTAGAATTTTCAAAATCCATGTCCACATGTTTACAATTTCATGTAAAAAAAATGGCTAAAATTCCAGTTGAAATTTTTTCAAAGTCCCTTAAAAATTTTCCAATTTTTGTCCCAATTCTTCCCATTCCCATTGAAACTTTTCAAATCCCTCTCAAAATTGTTGAAATTCTCTTGAAGCTTTTAAAATTCTCTCTAGAATTTTCAAAATCCATGTCCACATGTTTACAATTTCACGTAAAAAAATGGCTAAAATTCCAGTTGAAATTTTTTCAAAGTCCCTTAAAAATTTTCCAATTTTTGTCCCAATTCTTCCCATTCCCATTGAAACTTTTCAAATCCCTCTCAAAATTGTTGAAATTCTCTTGAAGCTTTTAAAATTCTCTCTAGAATTTTCAAAATCCATGTCCACATGTTTACAATTTCACGTAAAAAAAAATGCTAAAATTCCAGTTGAAATTTTTTCAAAGTCCCTTAAAAATTTTCCAATTTTTGTCCCAACTCTTCCCATTCCCATTGAAACTTTTCAAATCCCTCTCAAAATTGTTGAAATTCTCTTGAAGCTTTTAAAATTCTCTCTAGAATTTTCAAAATCCATGGCCACATGTTTACAATTTCATGTCAAAAAATGGCTAAAATTCCAGTTGAAATTTTTTCAAAGTCCCTTAAAAATTTTCCAATTTTTGTCCCAATTCTTCCCATTCCCATTGAAACTTTTCAAATCCCTCTCAAAATTGTTGAAATTCTGTTGAAGCTTTTAAAATTCTCTCTAGAATTTTCAAAATCCATGGGCACATGTTTACAATTTCACGTCAAAAAATGGCTAAAATTCCAGTTGAAATTTTTTCAAAGTCCCTTAAAAATTTTCCAATTTTTGTCCCAATTCTTCCCATTCCCATTGAAACTTTTCAAATCCCTCTCAAAATTGTTGAAATTCTCTTGAAGCTTTTAAAATTCTCTCTAGAATTTTCAAAATCCATGTCCACATGTTTACAATTTCACATAAAAAAAATGGCTAAAATTCCAGTTGAAATTTTTTCAAAGTCCCTTAAAAATTTTCCAATTTTTGTCCCAACTCTTCCCATTCCCATTGAAACTTTTCAAATCCCTCTCAAAATTGTTGAAATTCTCTTGAAGCTTTTAAAATTCTCTCTAGAATTTTCAAAATCCATGGCCACATGTTTACAATTTCATGTCAAAAAATGGCTAAAATTCCAGTTGAAATTTTTTCAAAGTCCCTTCAAAATTTTCCAATTTTTGTCCCAATTCTTCCCATTCCCATTGAAACTTTTCAAATCCCTCTCAAAATTGTTGAAATTCTGTTGAAGCTTTTAAAATTCTCTCTAGAATTTTCAAAATCCATGGGCACATGTTTACAATTTCACGTCAAAAAATGGCTAAAATTCCAGTTGAAATTTTTTCAAAGTCCCTTAAAAATTTTCCAATTTTTGTCCCAATTCTTCCCATTCCCATTGAAACTTTTCAAATCCCTCTCAAAATTGTTGAAATTCTCTTGAAGCTTTTAAAATTCTCTCTAGAATTTTCAAAATCCATGTCCACATGTTTACAATTTCATGTAAAAAAAATGGCTAAAATTCCAGTTGAAATTTTTTCAAAGTCCCTTAAAAATTTTCCAATTTTTGTCCCAATTCTTCCCATTCCCATTGAAACTTTTCAAATCCCTCTCAAAATTGTTGAAATTCTCTTGAAGCTTTTAAAATTCTCTCTAGAATTTTCAAAATCCATGTCCACATGTTTACAATTTCACGTCAAAAAATGGCTAAAATTCCAGTTGAAATTTTTTCAAAGTCCCTTAAAAATTTTCCAATTTTTGTCCCAATTCTTCCCATTCCCATTGAAACTTTTCAAATCCCTCTCAAAATTGTTGAAATTCTCTTGAAGCTTTTAAAATTCTCTCTAGAATTTTCAAAATCCATGTCCACATGTTTACAATTTCACGTAAAAAAAAATGCTAAAATTTCAGTTGAGATGTTTTCAAAGTCCCTTAAAAATTTTCCAATTTTTGTCCCAACTCTTCCCATTCCCATTGAAACTTTTCAAATCCCTCTCAAAATTGTTGAAATTCTCTTGAAGCTTTTAAAATTCTCTCTAGAATTTTCAAAATCCATGTCCACATGTTTACAATTTCACGTAAAAAAAAATTGCTAAAATTCCAGTTGAAATTTTTTCAAAGTCCCTTAAAAAATATCCAATTTTTGTCCCAATTCTTCCCATTCCCATTGAAACTTTTCAAATCCCTCTCAAAATTGTTGAAATTCTCTTGAAGCTTTTAAAATTCTCTCTAGAATTTTCAAAATCCATGGCCACATGTTTACAATTTCACGTCAAAAAATGGCTAAAATTCCAGTTGAAATTTTTTCAAAGTCCCTTAAAAATTTTCCAATTTTTGTCCCAATTCTTCCCATTCCCATTGAAACTTTTCAAATCCCTCTCAAAATTGTTGAAATTCTGTTGAAGCTTTTAAAATTCTCTCTAGAATTTTCAAAATCCATGTCCACATGTTTACAATTTCACGTCAAAAAATCGCTAAAGTTCAAGTTGAAATTTTTTCAAAGTCCCTTAAAAATTTCCAATTTTTGTCCCAATTCTTCCCATTCCCATTGAAACTTTTCAAATCCCTCTCAAAATTGTTGAAATTCTCTTGAAGCTTTTAAAATTCTCTCTAGAATTTTCAAAATCCATGGCCACATGTTTACAATTTCACGTCAAAAAATGGCTAAAATTCCAGTTGAAATTTTTTCAAAGTCCCTTTAAAATTTTCCAATTTTTGTCCCAATTCTTCCCATTCCCATTGAAACTTTTCAAATCCCTCTCAAAATTGTTGAAATTCTGTTGAAGCTTTTAAAATTCTCTCTAGAATTTTCAAAATCCATGTCCACATGTTTACAATTTCACGTCAAAAAATGGCTAAAATTCCAGTTGAAATTTTTTCAAAGTCCCTTAAAAATTTTCCAATTTTTGTCCCAATTCTTCCCATTCCCATTGAAACTTTTCAAATCCCTCTCAAAATTGTAGAAATTCTGTTGAAGCTTTTAAAATTCTCTCTAGAATTTTCAAAATCCATGTCCACATGTTTACAATTTCATGTAAAAAAAATGGCTAAAATTCCAGTTGAAATTTTTTCAAAGTCCCTTAAAAATTTTCCAATTTTTGTCCCAATTCTTCCCATTCCCATTGAAACTTTTCAAATCCCTCTCAAAATTGTTGAAATTCTGGTTGAAGCTTTTAAAATTCTCTCTAGAATTTTCAAAATCCATGGGCACATGTTTACAATTTCACGTCAAAAAATGGCTAAAATTCCAGTTGAAATTTTTTCAAAGTCCCTTAAAAATTTTCCAATTTTTGTCCCAATTCTTCCCATTCCCATTGAAACTTTTCAAATCCCTCTCAAAATTGTTGAAATTCTCTTGAAGCTTTTAAAATTCTCTCTAGAATTTTCAAAATCCATGTCCACATGTTTACAATTTCATGTAAAAAAAATGGCTAAAATTCCAGTTGAAATTTTTTCAAAGTCCCTTAAAAATTTTCCAATTTTTGTCCCAATTCTTCCCATTCCCATTGAAACTTTTCAAATCCCTCTCAAAATTGTTGAAATTCTCTTGAAGCTTTTAAAATTCTCTCTAGAATTTTCAAAATCCATGTCCACATGTTTACAATTTCACGTCAAAAAATCGCTAAAGTTCAAGTTGAAATTTTTTCTAAGTCCCATAAAATTTTCCAATTTTTGTCCCAATTCTTCCCATTCCCATTGAAACTTTTCAAATCCCTCTCAAAATTGGTGAAACTCTGTTGAAGCTTTTAAAAATCTCCCTAGAATTTTCAAAATCCATGTCCACATGTTTACAATTTCACGTCAAAAAATGGCTAAAATTCAAGTTGAAATTTTTTCAAAGTCCCTTCAAAATTTTCCAATTTTTGTCCCAATTCTTCCCATTCCCATTGAAACTTTTCAAATCCCTCTCAAAATTGTAGAAATTCTGTTAAAGCTTTTAAAATTCTCTCTAGAATTTTCAAAATCCATGGCCACATGTTTACAATTTCACGTCAAAAAATTGCTAAAATTCCAGTGGAAATTTTTTCAAAGTCCCTTAAAAATTTTCCAATTTTTGTCCCAATTCTTCCCATTCCCATTGAAACTTTTCAAATCCCTCTCAAAATTGTTGAAATTCTCTTGAAGCTTTTAAAATTCTCTCTAGAATTTTCAAAATCCATGGCCACATGTTTACAATTTCACGTCAAAAAATGGCTAAAATTCCAGTTGAAATTTTTTCAAAGTCCCTTAAAAATTTTCCAATTTTTGTCCCAATTCTTCCCATTCCCATTGAAACTTTTCAAATCCCTCTCAAAATTGTTGAAATTCTCTTGAAGCTTTTAAAATTCTCTCTAGAATTTTCAAAATCCATGTCCACATGTTTACAATTTCACGTCAAAAAATGGCTAAAATTCCAGTTGAAATTTTTTCAAAGTCCCTTAAAAATTTTCCAATTTTTGTCCCAATTCTTCCCATTCCCATTGAAACTTTCCAAATCCCTCTCAAAATTGTTGAAATTCTCTTTAAGCTTTTAAAATTCTCTCTAGAATTTTCAAATCCATGGCTACATGTTTACAATTTCACGTCAAAAAATGGCTAAAATTCCAGTTGAAATTTTTTCAAAGTCCCTTAAAAATTTTCCAATTTTTGTCCCAATTCTTCCCATTCCCATTGAAACTTTTCAAATCCCTCTCAAAATTGTTGAAATTCTGTTGAAGCTTTTAAAATTCTCTCTAGAATTTTCAAAATCCATGTCCACATGTTTACAATTTCACGTCAAAAAATGGCTAAAATTCCAGTTGAAATTTTTTCAAAGTCCCTTAAAAATTTTCCAATTTTTGTCCCAATTCTTCCCATTCCCATTGAAACTTTTCAAATCCCTCTCAAAATTGTTGAAATTCTCTTGAAGCTTTTAAAATTCTCTCTAGAATTTTCAAAATCCATGTCCACATGTTTACAATTTCACATAAAAAAATGGCTAAAATTCCAGTTGAAATTTTTTCAAAGTCCCTTAAAAATTTTCCAATTTTTGTCCCAATTCTTCCCATTCCCATTGAAACTTTTCAAATCCCTCTCAAAATTGTTGAAATTCTGTTGAAGCTTTTAAAATTCTCTCTAGAATTTTCAAAATCCATGGCCACATGTTTACAATTTCACGTCAAAAAATGGCTAAAATTCCAGTTGAAATTTTTTCAAAGTCCCTTAAAAATTTTCCAATTTTTGTCCCAATTCTTCCCATTCCCATTGAAACTTTTCAAATCCCTCTCAAAATTGTTGAAATTCTGTTGAAGCTTTTAAAATTCTCTCTAGAATTTTCAAAATCCATGGCCACATGTTTACAATTTCACGTCAAAAAATGGCTAAAATTCCAGTTGAAATTTTTTCAAAGTCCCTTAAAAGTTTTCCAATTTTTGTCCCAATTCTTCCCATTCCCATTGAAACTTTTCAAATCCCTCTCAAAATTGTTGAAATTCTGTTGAAGCTTTTAAAATTCTCTCTAGAATTTTCAAAATCCATGTCCACATGTTTACAATTTCACGTCAAAAAATGGCTAAAATTCCAGTTGAAATTTTTTCAAAGTCCCTTAAAAGTTTTCCAATTTTTGTCCCAATTCTTCCCATTCCCATTGAAACTTTTCAAATCCCCCCTCAAAATTGTTGAATTCGGTTGAAGCTTTTAAAATTCTCTCTAGAATTTTCAAAATCCATGTCCACATGTTTATAATTTCACGTAAAAAAAAATTGCTAAAATTCCAGTTGAAATTTTTTCAAAGTCCCTTAAAAATTTTCCAATTTTTGTCCCAATTCTTCCCATTCCCATTGAAACTTTTCAAATCCCTCTCAAAATTGTTGAAATTCTCTTGAAGCTTTTAAAATTCTCTCTAGAATTTTCAAAATCCATGTCCACATGTTTACAATTTCACGTAAAAAAAATGCTAAAATTTCAGTTGAAATGTTTTCAAAGTCCCTTAAAAATTTTCCAATTTTTGTCCCAATTCTTCCCATTCCCATTGAAACTTTTCAAATCCCTCTCAAAATTGTTGAAATTCTCTTGAAGCTTTTAAAATTCTCTCTAGAATTTTCAAAATCCATGTCCACATGTTTACAATTTCACGTCAAAAAATGGCTAAAATTCCAGTTGAAATTTTTTCAAAGTCCCTTAAAAATTTTCCAATTTTTGTCCCAATTCTTCCCATTCCCATTGAAACTTTTCAAATCCCTCTCAAAATTGTTGAAATTCTCTTGAAGCTTTTAAAATTCTCTCTAGAATTTTCAAAATCCATGTCCACATGTTTACAATTTCACGTCAAAAAATGGCTAAAATTCCAGTTGAAATTTTTTCAAAGTCCCTTCAAAATTTTCCAATTTTTGTCCCAATTCTTCCCATTCCCATTGAAACTTTTCAAATCCCTCTCAAAATTGTTGAAATTCTCTTGAAGCTTTTAAAATTCTCTCTAGAATTTTCAAAATCCATGTCCACATGTTTACAATTTCATGTAAAAAAATGGCTAAAATTCCAGTTGAAATTTTTTCAAAGTCCCTTAAAAATTTTCCAATTTTTGTCCCAATTCTTCCCATTCCCATTGAAACTTTTCAAATCCCTCTCAAAATTGTTGAAATTCTCTTGAAGCTTTTAAAATTCTCTCTAGAATTTTCAAAATCCATGTCCACATGTTTACAATTTCACGTAAAAAAATGGCTAAAATTCCAGTTGAAATTTTTTCAAAGTCCCTTAAAAATTTTCCAATTTTTGTCCCAATTCTTCCCATTCCCATTGAAACTTTTCAAATCCCTCTCAAAATTGTTGAAATTCTCTTGAAGCTTTTAAAATTCTCTCTAGAATTTTCAAAATCCATGTCCACATGTTTACAATTTCACGTAAAAAAAAATGCTAAAATTCCAGTTGAAATTTTTTCAAAGTCCCTTAAAAATTTTCCAATTTTTGTCCCAACTCTTCCCATTCCCATTGAAACTTTTCAAATCCCTCTCAAAATTGTTGAAATTCTCTTGAAGCTTTTAAAATTCTCTCTAGAATTTTCAAATCCATGGCCACATGTTTACAATTTCATGTCAAAAATGGCTAAAATTCCAGTTGAAATTTTTTCAAAGTCCCTTCAAAATTTTCCAATTTTTGTCCCAATTCTTCCCATTCCCATTGAAACTTTCAAATCCCTCTCAAAATTGTTGAAATTCTGTTGAAGCTTTTAAAATTCTCTCTAGAATTTTCAAAATCCATGGGCACATGTTTACAATTTCACGTCAAAAAATGGCTAAATTCCAGTTGAAATTTTTTCAAAGTCCCTTAAAAATTTTCCAATTTTTGTCCCAATTCTTCCCATTCCCATTGAAACTTTTCAAATCCCTCTCAAAATTGTTGAAATTCTCTTGAAGCTTTTAAAATTCTCTCTAGAATTTTCAAAATCCATGTCCACATGTTTACAATTTCACATAAAAAAAAATGGCTAAAATTCCAGTTGAAATTTTTTCAAAGTCCCTTAAAATTTTCCAATTTTTGTCCCAACTCTTCCCATTCCCATTGAAACTTTTCAAATCCCTCTCAAAATTGTTGAAATTCTGTTGAAGCTTTTAAAATTCTCTCTAGAATTTTCAAAATCCATGGGCACATGTTTACAATTTCACGTCAAAAAATGGCTAAATTCCAGTTGAAATTTTTTCAAAGTCCCTTAAAAATTTTCCAATTTTTGTCCCAATTCTTCCCATTCCCATTGAAACTTTTCAAATCCCTCTCAAAATTGTTGAAATTCTCTTGAAGCTTTTAAAATTCTCTCTAGAATTTTCAAAATCCATGTCCACATGTTTACAATTTCACGTAAAAAAAATGCTAAAATTTCAGTTGAAATGTTTTCAAAGTCCCTTAAAAATTTTCCAATTTTTGTCCCAACTCTTCCCATTCCCATTGAAACTTTTCAAATCCCTCTCAAAATTGTTGAAATTCTCTTGAAGCTTTTAAAATTCTCTCTAGAATTTTCAAAATCCATGTCCACATGTTTACAATTTCACGTCAAAAAATGGCTAAAATTCCAGTTTCCAGTTGAAATTTTTTCAAAGTCCCTTAAAAATTTTCCAATTTTTGTCCCAATTCTTCCCATTCCCATTGAAACTTTTCAAATCCCTCTCAAAATTGTTGAAATTCTCTTGAAGCTTTTAAAATTCTCTCTAGAATTTTCAAAATCCATGTCCACATGTTTACAATTTCACGTCAAAAAATGGCTAAAATTCCAGTTGAAATTTTTTCAAAGTCCCTTAAAAATTTTCCAATTTTTGTCCCAATTCTTCCCATTCCCATTGAAACTTTTCAAATCCCTCTCAAAATTGTTGAAATTCTCTTGAAGCTTTTAAAATTCTCTCTAGAATTTTCAAAATCCATGTCCACATGTTTACAATTTCATGTCAAAAAATGGCTAAAATTCCAGTTGAAATTTTTTCAAAGTCCCTTAAAAATTTTCCAATTTTTGTCCCAATTCTTCCCATTCCCATTGAAACTTTTCAAATCCCTCTCAAAATTGTTGAAATTCTGTTGAAGCTTTTAAAATTCTCTCTAGAATTTTCAAAATCCATGGCCACATGTTTACAATTTCACGTCAAAAAATGGCTAAAATTCCAGTTGAAATTTTTTCAAAGTCCCTTAAAAATTTTCCAATTTTTGTCCCAATTCTTCCCATTCCCATTGAAACTTTTCAAATCCCTCTCAAAATTGTTGAAATTCTCTTGAAGCTTTTAAAATTCTCTCTAGAATTTTCAAAATCCATGGCCACATGTTTACAATTTCACGTAAAAAAATGGCTAAAATTCCAGTTGAAATTTTTTCAAAGTCCCTTAAAAATTTTCCAATTTTTGTCCCAATTCTTCCCATTCCCATTGAAACTTTTCAAATCCCTCTCAAAATTGTTGAAATTCTCTTGAAGCTTTTAAAATTCTCTCTAGAATTTTCAAAATCCATGGCCACATGTTTACAATTTCACGTCAAAAAATGGCTAAAATTCCAGTTGAAATTTTTTCAAAGTCCCTTAAAAATTTTCCAATTTTTGTCCCAATTCTTCCCATTCCCATTGAAACTTTTCAAATCCCTCTCAAAATTGTTGAAATTCTGTTGAAGCTTTTAAAATTCTCTCTAGAATTTTCAAAATCCATGGCCACATGTTTACAATTTCACGTCAAAAAAATGGCTAAAATTTCCAGTTGAAATTTTTTCAAAGTCCCTTAAAAATTTTCCAATTTTTGTCCCAATTCTTCCCATTCCCATTGAAACTTTTCAAATCCCTCTCAAAATTGTTGAAATTCTGTTGAAGCTTTTAAAATTCTCTCTAGAATTTTCAAAATCCATGTCCACATGTTTACAATTTCACGTCAAAATATCGCTAAAGTTCAAGTTGAAAATTTTCAAAGTCCCTTAAAAATTTTCCAATTTTTGTCCCAATTCTTCCCATTCCCATTGAAACTTTTCAAATCCCTCTCAAAATTGTTGAAACTCTGTTGAAGCTTTTAAAATTCTCCCTAGAATTTTCAAAATCCATGTCCACATGTTTACAATTTCACGTCAAAAAATGGCTAAAATTCCAGTTGAAAATTTTTTCAAAGTCCCTTAAAAATTTTCCAATTTTTGTCCCAATTCTTCCCATTCCCATTGAAACTTTTCAAATCCCTCTCAAAATTGTAGAAATTCTGTTAAAGCTTTTAAAATTCTCTCTAGAATTTTCAAAATCCATGTCCACATGTTTACAATTTCACGTCAAAAAATGGCTAAAATTCAAGTTGAAATTTTTTCAAAGTCCCTTAAAAATTTTCCAATTTTTGTCCCAATTCTTCCCATTCCCATGGAAACTTTTCAAATCCCTCTCAAAATTGTTGAAATTCTCTTGAAGCTTTTAAAATTCTCTCTAGATTTTTCAAAATCCATGTCCACATGTTTACAATTTCACGTCAAAAAATGGCTAAAATTCCAGTTGAAATTTTTTCAAAGTCCCTTAAAAATTTTCCAATTTTTGTCCCAATTCTTCCCATTCCCATTGAAACTTTTCAAATCCCTCTCAAAATTGTTGAAATTCTCTTGAAGCTTTTAAAATTCTCTCTAGAATTTTCAAAATCCATGGCCACATGTTTACAATTTCACGTCAAAAAATGGCTAAAATTCCAGTTGAAATTTTTTCAAAGTCCCTTCAAAATTTTCCAATTTTTGTCCCAATTCTTCCCATTCCCATTGAAACTTTTCAAATCCCTCTCAAAATTGTTGAAATTCTGTTGAAGCTTTTAAAATTCTCTCTAGAATTTTCAAAATCCATGGCTACATGTTTACAATTTCACGTCAAAAAATGGCTAAAATTCCAGTTGAAATTTTTTCAAAGTCCCTTAAAAATTTTCCAATTTTTGTCCCAATTCTTCCCATTCCCATTGAAACTTTTCAAATCCCTCTCAAAATTGTTGAAATTCTCTTGAAGCTTTTAAAATTCTCTCTAGAATTTTCAAAATCCATGGCCACATGTTTACAATTTCACGTCAAAAAATGGCTAAAATTCCAGTTGAAATTTTTTCAAAGTCCCTTAAAAATTTTCCAATTTTTGTCCCAATTCTTCCCATTCCCATTGAAACTTTTCAAATCCCTCTCAAAATTGTTGAAATTCTCTTGAAGCTTTTAAAATTCTCTCTAGAATTTTCAAAATCCATGTCCACATGTTTACAATTTCACATAAAAAAATGGCTAAAATTCCAGTTGAAATTTTTTCAAAGTCCTTCAAAATTTTCCAATTTTTGTCCCAATTCTTCCCATTCCCATTGAAACTTTTCAAATCCCTCTCAAAATTGTTGAAATTCTGTTGAAGCTTTTAAAATTCTCTCTAGAATTTTCAAAATCCATGGCCACATGTTAACAATTTCATGTAAAAAAAATGGCTAAAATTCCAGTTGAAATTTTTCAAAGTCCCTTAAAAATTTTCCAATTTTTGTCCCAATTCTTCCCATTCCCATTGAAACTTTTCAAATCCCTCTCAAAATTGTTGAAATTCTGTTGAAGCTTTTAAAATTCTCTCTAGAATTTTCAAAATCCATGGCCACATGTTTACAATTTCACGTCAAAAAATGGCTAAAATTCCAGTTGAAATTTTTTCAAAGTCCCTTAAAAATTTTCCAATTTTTGTCCCAATTCTTCCCATTCCCATTGAAACTTTTCAAATCCCTCTCAAAATTGTTGAAATTCTCTTGAAGCTTTTAAAATTCTCTCTAGAATTTTCAAAATCCATGTCCACATGTTTACAATTTCACGTAAAAAAAAATGCTAAAATTTCAGTTGAAATTTTTTCAAAGTCCCTTAAAAAATTTCCAATTTTTGTCCCAATTCTTCCCATTCCCATTGAAACTTTTCAAATCCCTCTCAAAATTGTTGAAATTCTGTTGAAGCTTTTAAAATTCTCTCTAGAATTTTCAAAATCCATGGCCACATGTTTACAATTTCACGTCAAAAAATGGCTAAAATTCCAGTTGAAATTTTTCAAAGTCCCTTAAAAATTTTCCAATTTTTGTCCCAATTCTTCCCATTCCCATTGAAACTTTTCAAATCCCTCTCAAAATTGTTGAAATTATCTTGAAGCTTTTAAAATTCTCTCTAGAATTTTCAAAATCCATGTCCACATGTTTACAATTTCACATAAAAAAATGGCTAAAATTCCAGTTGAAATTTTTTCAAAGTCCCTTCAAAATTTTCCAATTTTTGTCCCAATTCTTCCCATTCCCATTGAAACTTTTCAAATCCCTCTCAAAATTGTTGAAATTATCTTGAAGCTTTTAAAATTCTCTCTAGAATTTTCAAAATCCATGGCCACATGTTAACAATTTCATGTAAAAAAAATGGCTAAAATTCCAGTTGAAATTTTTTCAAAGTCCCTTAAAAATTTTCCAATTTTTGTCCCAATTCTTCCCATTCCCATTGAAACTTTTCAAATCCCTCTCAAAATTGTTGAAATTCTGTTGAAGCTTTTAAAATTCTCTCTAGAATTTTCAAAATCCATGGCCACATGTTTACAATTTCACGTCAAAAAATGCTAAAATTTCAGTTGAAATTTTTTCAAAGTCCCTTAAAAAATTTCCAATTTTTGTCCCAATTCTTCCCATTCCCATTGAAACTTTTCAAATCCCTCTCAAAATTGTTGAAATTCTGTTGAAGCTTTTAAAATTCTCTCTAGAATTTTCAAAATCCATGGCCACATGTTTACAATTTCACGTCAAAAAATGGCTAAAATTCCAGTTGAAATTTTTTCAAAGTCCCTTAAAAATTTTCCAAATTTTGTCCCAATTCTTCCCATTCCCATTGAAACTTTTCAAATCCCTCTCAAAATTGTTGAAATTCTCTTGAAGCTTTTAAAATTCTCTCTAGAATTTTCAAAATCCATGGCCACATGTTTACAATTTCACGTCAAAAAATCGCTAAAGTTCAAGTTGAAATTTTTTCAAAGTCCCTTAAAAATTTTCCAATTTTTGTCCCAATTCTTCCCATTCCCATTGAAACTTTTCAAATCCCTCTCAAAATTGTTGAAATTCTCTTGAAGCTTTTAAAATTCTCTCTAGAATTTTCAAAATCCATGGCTACATGTTTACAATTTCACGTCAAAAAATGGCTAAAATTCCAGTTGAAATTTTTTCAAAGTCCCTTAAAAATTTTCCATTTTTTGTCCCAATTCTTCCCATTCCCATTGAAACTTTTCAAATCCCTCTCAAAATTGTTGAAATTCTGTTGAAGCTTTTAAAAATTCTCTCTAGAATTTTCAAAATCCATGTCCACATGTTTACAATTTCACGTCAAAAAATCGCTAAAGTTCAAGTTGAAATTTTTTCAAAGTCCCTTAAAAATTTTCCAATTTTTGTCCCAATTCTTCCCATTCCCATTGAAACTTTTCAAATCCCTCTCAAAATTGTTGAAATTCTCTTGAAGCTTTTTAAAATTCTCTCTAGAATTTTCAAAATCCATGGCCACATGTTTACAATTTCACGTCAAAAAATGGCTAAAATTCCAGCTGAAATTTTTTCAAAGTCCCTTAAAAATTTTCCAATTTTTGTCCCAATTCTTCCCATTCCCATTGAAACTTTTCAAATCCCTCTCAAAATTGTTGAAATTATCTTGAAGCTTTTTAAAATTCTCTCTAGAATTTTCAAAATCCATGTCCACATGTTTACAATTTCACATAAAAAAATGGCTAAAATTCCAGTTGAAATTTTTTCAAAGTCCCTTAAAAATTTTCCAATTTTTGTCCCAATTCTTCCCATTCCCATTGAAACTTTTCAAATCCCTCTCAAAATTGTTGAAATTCTGTTGAAGCTTTTAAAATTCTCTCTAGAATTTTCAAAATCCACTTCAACATGTTTACAATTTCACGTAAAAAAATTGCTAAAATTCCAGTTGAAATTTTTTCAAAGTCCCTTAAAAATTTTCCAAATTTTGTCCCAATTCTTCCCATTCCCATGAAACTTTTCAAATCCCTCTCAAAATTGTTGAAATTCTGTTGAAGCTTTTAAAATTCTCTCTAGAATTTTCAAAATCCATGTCCACATGTTTACAATTTCACGTCAAAAAATCGCTAAAGTTCAAGTTGAAATTTTTCAAAGTCCCTTAAAAATTTTACAATTTTTGTCCCAATTCTTCCCATTCCCATTGAAACTTTTCAAATCCCTCTCAAAATTGTTGAAACTCTGTTGAAGCTTTTAAAATTCTCCCTAGAATTTTCAAAATCCATGTCCACATGTTTACAATTTCACGTCAAAAAATGGCTAAAATTCAAGTTGAAATTTTTTCAAAGTCCCTTAAAAATTTTCCAATTTTTGTCCCAATTCTTCCCATTCCCATTGAAACTTTTCAAATCCCTCTCAAAATTGTTGAAATTCTCTTGAAGCTTTTAAAATTCTCTCTAGAATTTTCAAAATCCATGGCCACATGTTTACAATTTCACGTCAAAAAATGGCTAAAATTACAGTTGAAATTTTTTCAAAGTCCCTTCAAAATTTTCCAATTTTTGTCCCAATTCTTCCCATTCCCATTGAAACTTTTCAAATCCCTCTCAAAATTGTTGAAATTCTCTTGAAGCTTTTAAAATTCTCTCTAGAATTTTCAAAATCCATGTCCACATGTTTACAATTTCACGTCAAAAAATGGCTAAAATTCCACTTGAAATTTTTTCAAAGTCCCTTAAAAATTTTCCAATTTTTGTCCCAATTCTTCCCATTCCCATTGAAACTTTTCAAATCCCTCTCAAAATTGTTGAAATTCGGTTGAAGCTTTTAAAATTCTCTCTAGAATTTTCAAAATCCATGTCCACATGTTTACAATTTCACGTCAAAAAATGGCTAAAATTCCAGTTGAAATTTTTTCAAAGTCCCTTAAAAATTTTCCAATTTTTGTCCCAATTCTTCCCATTCCCATTGAAACTTTTCAAATCCCTCTCTAAATTGTTGAAATTCTGTTGAAGCTTTTAAAATTCTCTCTAGAATTTTCAAAATCCATGTCCACATGTTTACAATTTCACATAAAAAAATGGCTAAAATTCCAGTTGAAATTTTTTCAAAGTCCGTTAAAAATTTTCCAATTTTTGTCCCAACTCTTCCCATTCCCATTGAAACTTTTCAAATCCCTCTCAAAATTGTTGAAATTCTCTTGAAGCTTTTAAAATTCTCTCTAGAATTTTCAAAATCCATGGCCACATGTTTACAATTTCACGTCAAAAAATGGCTAAAATTCCAGTTGAAATTTTTTCAAAGTCCCTTAAAAATTTTCCAATTTTTGTCCCAATTCTTCCCATTCCCATTGAAACTTTTCAAATCCCTCTCAAAATTGTTGAAATTCTGTTGAAGCTTTTAAAATTCTCTCTAGAATTTTCAAAATCCATGGCCACATGTTTACAATTTCACGTCAAAAAATGGCTAAAATTCCAGCTGAAATTTTTTCAAAGTCCCTTAAAAATTTTCCAATTTTTGTCCCAATTCTTCCCATTCCCATTGAAACTTTTCAAATCCCTCTCAAAATTGTTGAAATTCTCTTGAAGCTTTTAAAATTCTCTCTAGAATTTTCAAAATCCATGGCCACATGTTTACAATTTCACGTCAAAAAATGGCTAAAATTCCAGTTGAAATTTTTTCAAAGTCCCTTAAAAGTTTTCCAATTTTTGTCCCAATTCTTCCCATTCCCATTGAAACTTTTCAAATCCCTCTCAAAATTGTTGAAATTCTCTTGAAGCTTTTAAAATTCTCTCTAGAATTTTCAAAATCCATGGCCACATGTTTACAATTTCACGTCAAAAAATGGCTAAAATTCCAGTTGAAATTTTTTCAAAGTCCCTTAAAAATTTTCCAATTTTTGTCCCAATTCTTCCCATTCCCATTGAAACTTTTCAAATCCCTCTCAAAATTGTTGAAATTCGGTTGAAGCTTTTAAAATTCTCTCTAGAATTTTCAAAATCCATGTCCACATGTTTACAATTTCACATAAAAAAATGGCTAAAATTCCAGTTGAAATTTTTTCAAAGTCCCTTAAAAATTTTCCAATTTTTGTCCCAATTCTTCCCATTCCCATTGAAACTTTTCAAATCCCTCTCTAAATTGTTGAAATTCTGTTGAAGCTTTTAAAATTCTCTCTAGAATTTTCAAAATCCATGTCCACATGTTTACAATTTCACATAAAAAAATGGCTAAAATTCCAGTTGAAATTTTTTCAAAGTCCGTTAAAAATTTTCCAATTTTTGTCCCAACTCTTCCCATTCCCATTGAAACTTTTCAAATCCCTCTCAAAATTGTTGAAATTCTCTTGAAGCTTTTAAAATTCTCTCTAGAATTTTCAAAATCCATGGCCACATGTTTACAATTTCACGTCAAAAAATGGCTAAAATTCCAGTTGAAATTTTTTCAAAGTCCCTTAAAAATTTTCCAATTTTTGTCCCAATTCTTCCCATTCCCATTGAAACTTTTCAAATCCCTCTCAAAATTGTTGAAATTCTGTTGAAGCTTTTAAAATTCTCTCTAGAATTTTCAAAATCCATGGCCACATGTTTACAATTTCACGTCAAAAAATGGCTAAAATTCCAGCTGAAATTTTTTCAAAGTCCCTTAAAAATTTTCCAATTTTTGTCCCAATTCTTCCCATTCCCATTGAAACTTTTCAAATCCCTCTCAAAATTGTTGAAATTCTCTTGAAGCTTTTAAAATTCTCTCTAGAATTTTCAAAATCCATGGCCACATGTTTACAATTTCACGTCAAAAAATGGCTAAAATTCCAGTTGAAATTTTTTCAAAGTCCCTTAAAAGTTTTCCAATTTTTGTCCCAATTCTTCCCATTCCCATTGAAACTCTTTCAAATCCCTCTCAAAATTGTTGAAATTCTCTTGAAGCTTTTAAAATTCTCTCTAGAATTTTCAAAATCCATGGCCACATGTTTACAATTTCACGTCAAAAAATGGCTAAAATTCCAGTTGAAATTTTTCAAAGTCCCTTAAAAGTTTTCCAATTTTTGTCCCAATTCTTCCCATTCCCATTGAAACTTTTCAAATCCCTCTCAAAATTGTTGAAATTCGGTTGAAGCTTTTAAAATTCTCTCTAGAATTTTCAAAATCCATGTCCACATGTTTATAATTTCACGTAAAAAAAAATTGCTAAAATTCCAGTTGAAATTTTTTCAAAGTCCCTTAAAAAATTTCCAATTTTTGTCCCAATTCTTCCCATTCCCATTGAAACTTTTCAAATCCCTCTCAAAATTGTTGAAATTCTCTTGAAGCTTTTAAAATTCTCTCTAGAATTTTCAAAATCCATGTCCACATGTTTACAATTTCACGTCAAAAAATGGCTAAAATTCCAGTTGAAATTTTTTCAAAGTCCCTTAAAAATTTTCCAATTTTTGTCCCAATTCTTCCCATTCCCATTGAAACTTTTCAAATCCCTCTCAAAATTGTTGAAATTCTCTTGAAGCTTTTAAAATTCTCTCTAGAATTTTCAAAATCCATGGCCACATGTTTACAATTTCACGTCAAAAAATGGCTAAAATTACAGTTGAAATTTTTTCAAAGTCCCTTAAAAATTTTCCAATTTTTGTCCCAATTCTTCCCATTCCCATTGAAACTTTTCAAATCCCTCTCAAAATTGTTGAAATTCTGTTGAAGCTTTTAAAATTCTCTCTAGAATTTTCAAAATCCATGTCCACATGTTTACAATTTCACGTCAAAAAATGGCTAAAATTCCAGTTGAAATTTTTTCAAAGTCCCTTAAAAGTTTTCCAATTTTTGTCCCAATTCTTCCCATTCCCATTGAAACTTTTCAAATCCCTCTCAAAATTGTTGAAATTCTCTTGAAGCTTTTAAAATTCTCTCTAGAATTTTCAAAATCCATGGCCACATGTTTACAATTTCACGTCAAAAAATGGCTAAAACTCCAGTTGAAATTTTTTCCAAGTCCCTTAAAAATTTTCCAATTTTTGTCCCAATTCTTCCCATTCCCATTGAAACTTTTCAAATCCCTCTCAAAATTGTTGAAATTCTGTTGAAGCTTTTAAAATTCTCTCTAGAATTTTCAAAATCCATGGCCACATGTTTACAATTTCACGTCAAAAAATGGCTAAAATTCCAGTTGAAATTTTTTCAAAGTCCCTTAAAAATTTTCCAATTTTTGTCCCAATTCTTCCCATTCCCATTGAAACTTTTCAAATCCCTCTCAAAATTGTTGAAATTCTCTTGAAGCTTTTAAAATTCTCTCTAGAATTTTCAAAATCCATGTCCACATATTTACAATTTCACATTAAAAAATGGCTAAAATTCCAGTTGAAATTTTTTCAAAGTCCCTTAAAAATTTTCCAATTTTTGTCCCAATTCTTCCCATTCCCATTGAAACTTTTCAAATCCCTCTCAAAATTGTTGAAATTCTCTTGAAGCTTTTAAAATTCTCTCTAGAATTTTCAAAATCCATGGCCACATGTTTACAATTTCACGTCAAAAAATGGCTAAAATTCCAGTTGAAATTTTTTCAAAGTCCCTTAAAAATTTTCCAATTTTTGTCCCAATTCTTCCCATTCCCATTGAAACTTTTCAAATCCCTCTCAAAATTGTTGAAATTTGGTTGAAGCTTTTAAAATTCTCTCTAGAATTTTCAAAATCCATGTCCACATGTTTACAATTTCACGTCAAAAAATGGCTAAAATTCCAGTTGAAATTTTTTCAAAGTCCCTTAAAAATTTTCCAATTTTTGTCCCAATTCTTCCCATTCCCATTGAAACTTTTCAAATCCCTCTCCAAATTGTTGAAATTCTCTTGAAGCTTTTAAAATTCTCTCTAGAATTTTCAAAATCCATGTCCACATGTTTACAATTTCACGTCAAAAAATGGCTAAAATTCCAGTTGAAATTTTTTCAAAGTCCCTTAAAAATTTTCCAATTTTTGTCCCAATTCTTCCCATTCCCATTGAAACTTTTCAAATCCCTCTCAAAATTGTTGAAATTCTGTTGAAGCTTTTAAAATTCTCTCTAAAATTTTCAAAATCCATGGCCACATGTTTACAATTTCACATCAAAAAATGGCTAAAATTCCAGTTGAAATTTTTTCAAAGTCCCTTAAAAATTTTCCAATTTTTGTCCCAATTCTTCCCATTCCCATTGAAACTTTTCAAATCCCTCTCAAAATTGTTGAAATTCTCTTGAAGCTTTTAAAATTCTCTCTAGAATTTTCAAAATCCATGGCTACATGTTTACAATTTCACGTCAAAAAATGGCTAAAATTCCAGTTGAAATTTTTTCAAAGTCCCTTAAAAATTTTCCAATTTTTGTCCCAATTCTTCCCATTCCCATTGAAACTTTTCAAATCCCTCTCAAAATTGTTGAAATTCTGTTGAAGCTTTTAAAATTCTCTCTAGAATTTTCAAAATCCATGTCCACATGTTTACAATTTCACATCAAAAAATGGCTAAAATTCCAGTTGAAATTTTTTCAAAGTCCCTTAAAAATTTTCCAATTTTTGTCCCAATTCTTCCCATTCCATTGAAACTTTTCAAATCCCCGTCAGAATTGTAGAAATTCTGTTAAAGCTTTTAAAATTCTCTCTAGAATTTTCAAAATCCATGTCCACATGTTTACAATTTCACATAAAAAAATTGCTAAAATTCCAGTTGAAATTTTTTCAAAGTCCCTTAAAAATTTTCCAATTTTTGTCCCAATTCTTCCCATTCCCATTGAAACTTTTCAAATCCCTCTCAAAATTGTTGAAATTCTGTTGAAGCTTTTAAAATTCTCTCTAGAATTTTCAAAATCCATGGCCACATGTTTACAATTTCACGTCAAAAAATGGCTAAAATTCCAGTTGAAATTTTTTCAAAGTCCCTTAAAAATTTTCCAATTTTTGTCCCAATTCTTCCCATTCCCATTGAAACTTTTCAAATCCCTCTCAAAATTGTTGAAACTCTCTTGAAGCTTTTAAAATTCTCTCTAGAATTTTCAAAATCCATGTCCACATATTTACAATTTCACATTAAAAAATGGCTAAAATTCCAGTTGAAATTTTTTCAAAGTCCCTTAAAAATTTTCCAATTTTTGTCCCAATTCTTCCCATTCCCATTGAAACTTTTCAAATCCCTCTCAAAATTGTTGAAATTCTGTTGAAGCTTTTAAAATTCTCTCTAGAATTTTCAAAATCCACTTCAACATGTTTACAATTTCACGTCAAAAAATGGCTAAAATTCCAGTCGAAATTTTTTCAAAGTCCCTTAAAAATTTTCCAATTTTTGTCCCAATTCTTCCCATTCCCATTGAAACTTTTCAAATCCCTCTCAAAATTGTTGAAATTCTGTTGAAGCTTTTAAAATTCTCTCTAGAATTTTCAAAATCCATGTCCACATGTTTACAATTTCACGTCAAAAAATGGCTAAAATTCCAGTTGAAATTTTTTCAAAGTCCCTTAAAAATTTTCCAATTTTTGTCCCAATTCTTCCCATTCCCATTGAAACTTTTCAAATTCCTCTCAAAATTGTTGAAATTCTCTTGAAGCTTTTAAAATTCTCTCTAGAATTTTCAAAATCCATGTCCACATGTTTACAATTTCACGTCAAAAAATGGCTAAAATTCCAGTTGAAATTTTTTCAAAGTCCCTTAAAAATTTTCCAATTTTTGTCCCAATTCTTCCCATTCCCATTGAAACTTTTCACATCCCTCTCCAAATTGTTGAAATTCTCTTGAAGCTTTTAAAATTCTCTCTAGAATTTTCAAAATCCATGGCCACATGTTTACAATTTCACGTCAAAAAATGGCTAAAATTCCAGTTGAAATTTTTTCAAAGTCCCTTAAAAATTTTCCAATTTTTGTCCCAATTCTTCCCATTCCCATTGAAACTTTTCAAATCCCTCTCAAAATTGTTGAAATTCTGTTGAAGCTTTTAAAATTCTCTCTAGAATTTTCAAAATCCATGTCCACATGTTTACAATTTCACGTCAAAAAATGGCTAAAATTCCAGTTGAAATTTTTTCAAAGTCCCTTAAAAATTTTCCAATTTTTGTCCCAATTCTTCCCATTCCCATTGAAACTTTTCAAATCCCTCTCAAAATTGTTGAAATTCTGTTGAAGCTTTTAAAATTCTCTCTAGAATTTTCAAAATCCATGGCCACATGTTTACAATTTCACGTCAAAAAATCACTAAAATTCCAGTTGAAATTTTTTCAAAGTCCCTTAAAAATTTTCCAATTTTTGTCCCAATTCTTCCCATTCCCATTGAAACTTTTCAAATCCCTCTCAAAATTGTTGAAATTCTGTTGAAGCTTTTAAAATTCTCTCTAGAATTTTCAAAATCCACTTCAACATGTTTACAATTTCACGTAAAAAAATGGCTAAAATTCCAGTTGAAATTTTTTCAAAGTCCCTTAAAAATTTTCCAATTTTTGTCCCAATTCTTCCCATTCCCATTGAAACTTTTCAAATCCCTCTCAAAATTGTTGAAATTCTCTTGAAGCTTTTAAAATTCTCTCTAGAATTTTCAAAATCCATGTCCACATGTTTACAATTTCACGTCAAAAAATGGCTAAAATTCCAGTTGAAATTTTTTCAAAGTCCCTTAAAAATTTTCCAATTTTTGTCCCAATTCTTCCCATTCCCATTGAAACTTTTCAAATCCCTCTCCAAATTGTTGAAATTCTGTTGAAGCTTTTAAAATTCTCTCTAGAATTTTCAAAATCCATGTCCACATGTTTACAATTTCACATAAAAAAATGGCTAAAATTCCAGTTGAAATTTTTTCAAAGTCCCTTAAAAATTTTCCAATTTTTGTCCCAATTCTTCCCATTCCCATTGAAACTTTTCAAATCCCTCTCAAAATTGTTGAAATTCTCTTGAAGCTTTTAAAATTCTCTCTAGAATTTTCAAATCCATGGCCACATGTTTACAATTTCACGTCAAAAAATGGCTAAAATTCCAGTTGAAATTTTTTCAAAGTCCCTTAAAAATTTTCCAATTTTTGTCCCAATTCTTCCCATTCCCATTGAAACTTTTCAAATCCCTCTCAAAATTGTAGAAATTCTGTTGAAGCTTTTAAAATTCTCTCTAGAATTTTCAAAATCCATGGCCACATGTTTACAATTTCACGTCAAAAAATCGCTAAAATTCCAGTTGAAATTTTTTCAAAGTCCCTTAAAAATTTTCCAATTTTTGTCCCAATTCTTCCCATTCCCATTGAAACTTTTCAAATCCCTCTCAAAATTGTTGAAACTCTGTTGAAGCTTTTAAAATTCTCTCTAGAATTTTCAAAATCCATGGCCACATGTTTACAATTTCACGTCAAAAAATGGCTAAAATTCCAGTTGAAATTTTTTCAAAGTCCCTTAAAAATTTTCCAATTTTTGTCCCAATTCTTCCCATTCCCATTGAAACTTTTCAAATCCCTCTCAAAATTGTTGAAATTCTGTTGAAGCTTTTAAAATTCTCTCTAGAATTTTCAAAATCCACTTCAACATGTTTACAATTTCACGTCAAAAAATGGCTAAAATTCCAGTTGAAATTTTTCAAAGTCCCTTAAAAATTTTCCAATTTTTGTCCCAATTCTTCCCATTCCCATTGAAACTTTTCAAATCCCTCTCAAAATTGTTGAAATTATCTTGAAGCTTTTAAAATTCTCTCTAGAATTTTCAAAATCCATGTCCACATGTTTACAATTTCACATAAAAAAATGGCTAAAATTCCAGTTGAAATTTTTTTCAAAGTCCCTTCAAAATTTTCCATTTTTTGTCCCAATTCTTCCCATTCCCATTGAAACTTTTCAAATCCCTCTCAAAATTGTTGAAATTCTGTTGAAGCTTTTAAAATTCTCTCTAGAATTTTCAAAATCCATGGCCACATGTTTACAATTTCACGTCAAAAAATGGCTAAAATTCCAGTTGAAATTTTTTCAAAGTCCCTTAAAAATTTTCCAATTTTTGTCCCAATTCTTCCCATTCCCATTGAAACTTTTCAAATCCCTCTCAAAATTGTTGAAATTCTCTTGAAGCTTTTAAAATTCTCTCTAGAATTTTCAAAATCCATGTCCACATATTTACAATTTCACATTAAAAAATGGCTAAAATTCCAGTTGAAATTTTTTCAAAGTCCCTTAAAAATTTTCCAATTTTTGTCCCAATTCTTCCCATTCCCATTGAAACTTTTCAAATCCCTCTCAAAATTGTTGAAATTCTCTTGAAGCTTTTAAAATTCTCTCTAGAATTTTCAAAATCCACTTCAACATGTTTACAATTTCACGTCAAAAAATGGCTAAAATTCCAGTTGAAATTTTTTCAAAGTCCCTTAAAAATTTTCCAATTTTTGTCCCAATTCTTCCCATTCCCATTGAAACTTTTCAAAATCCTCTCAAAATTGTTGAAATTCTGTTGAAGCTTTTAAAATTCTCTCTAGAATTTTCAAAATCCATGTCCACATGTTTACAATTTCACGTCAAAAAATGGCTAAAATTCCAGTTGAAATTTTTTCAAAGTCCCTTAAAAATTTTCCAATTTTTGTCCCAATTCTTCCCATTCCCATTGAAACTTTTCAAATCCCTCTCAAAATTGTTGAAATTCTCTTGAAGCTTTTAAAATTCTCTCTAGAATTTTCAAAATCCATGTCCACATGTTTACAATTTCACGTCAAAAAATGGCTAAAATTCCAGTTGAAATTTTTTCAAAGTCCCTTAAAAATTTTCCAATTTTTGTCCCAATTCTTCCCATTCCCATTGAAACTTTTCAAATCCCTCTCAAAATTGTTGAAAGTTGGTTGAAGCTTTTAAAATTCTCTCTAGAATTTTCAAAATCCATGTCCACATGTTTACAATTTCACGTCAAAAAATGGCTAAAATTCCAGTTGAAATTTTTTCAAAGTCCCTTTAAAATTTTCCAATTTTTGTCCCAATTCTTCCCATTCCCATTGAAACTTTTCAAATCCCTCTCAAAATTGTTGAAATTCTCTTGAAGCTTTTAAAATTCTCTCTAGAATTTTCAAAATCCATGTCCACATGTTTATAATTTCACGTAAAAAAAAATTGCTAAAATTCCAGTTGAAATTTTTTCAAAGTCCCTTAAAAAATTTCCAATTTTTGTCCCAATTCTTCCCATTCCCATTGAAACTTTTCAAATCCCTCTCAAAATTGTTGAAATTCTCTTGAAGCTTTTAAAATTCTCTCTAGAATTTTCAAATCCATGTCCACATGTTTACAATTTCACGTCAAAAAATGGCTAAAATTCCAGTTGAAATTTTTTCAAAGTCCCTTAAAAATTTTCCAATTTTTGTCCCAATTCTTCCCATTCCCATTGAAACTTTTCAAATCCCTCTCAAAATTGTTGAAATTCTCTTGAAGCTTTTAAAATTCTCTCTAGAATTTTCAAAATCCATGGCCACATGTTTACAATTTCACGTCAAAAAATGGCTAAAACTCCAGTTGAAATTTTTTCCAAGTCCCTTAAAAATTTTCCAATTTTTGTCCCAATTCTTCCCATTCCCATTGAAACTTTTCAAATCCCTCTCAAAATTGTTGAAATTCTGTTGAAGCTTTTAAAATTCTCTCTAGAATTTTCAAAATCCATGGCCACATGTTTACAATTTCACGTCAAAAAATGGCTAAAATTCCAGTTGAAATTTTTTCAAAGTCCCTTAAAAATTTTCCAATTTTTGTCCCAATTCTTCCCATTCCCATTGAAACTTTTCAAATCCCTCTCAAAATTGTTGAAATTCTCTTGAAGCTTTTAAAATTCTCTCTAGAATTTTCAAAATCCATGTCCACATATTTACAATTTCACATTAAAAAATGGCTAAAATTCCAGTTGAAATTTTTTCAAAGTCCCTTAAAAATTTTCCAATTTTTGTCCCAATTCTTCCCATTCCCATTGAAACTTTTCAAATCCCTCTCAAAATTGTTGAAATTCTCTTGAAGCTTTTAAAATTCTCTCTAGAATTTTCAAAATCCATGTCCACATGTTTACAATTTCACGTCAAAAAATGGCTAAAATTCCAGTTGAAATTTTTTCAAAGTCCCTTAAAAATTTTCCAATTTTTGTCCCAATTCTTCCCATTCCCATTGAAACTTTTCAAATCCCTCTCAAAATTGTTGAAATTTGGTTGAAGCTTTTAAAATTCTCTCTAGAATTTTCAAAATCCATGTCCACATGTTTACAATTTCACGTCAAAAAATGGCTAAAATTCCAGTTGAAATTTTTTCAAAGTCCCTTTAAAATTTTCCAATTTTTGTCCCAATTCTTCCCATTCCCATTGAAACTTTTCAAATCCCTCTCCAAATTGTTGAAATTCTCTTGAAGCTTTTAAAATTCTCTCTAGAATTTTCAAAATCCATGTCCACATGTTTACAATTTCACGTCAAAAAATGGCTAAAATTCCAGTTGAAATTTTTTCAAAGTCCCTTAAAAATTTTCCAATTTTTGTCCCAATTCTTCCCATTCCCATTGAAACTTTTCAAATCCCTCTCAAAATTGTTGAAATTCTGTTGAAGCTTTTAAAATTCTCTCTAAAATTTTCAAAATCCATGGCCACATGTTTACAATTTCACATCAAAAAATGGCTAAAATTCCAGTTGAAATTTTTTCAAAGTCCCTTAAAAATTTTCCAATTTTTGTCCCAATTCTTCCCATTCCCATTGAAACTTTTCAAATCCCTCTCAAAATTGTTGAAATTCTCTTGAAGCTTTTAAAATTCTCTCTAGAATTTTCAAAATCCATGGCTACATGTTTACAATTTCACGTCAAAAAATGGCTAAAATTCCAGTTGAAATTTTTTCAAAGTCCCTTAAAAATTTTCCAATTTTTGTCCCAATTCTTCCCATTCCCATTGAAACTTTTCAAATCCCTCTCAAAATTGTTGAAATTCTGTTGAAGCTTTTAAAATTCTCTCTAGAATTTTCAAAATCCATGTCCACATGTTTACAATTTCACATCAAAAAATGGCTAAAATTCCAGTTGAAATTTTTTCAAAGTCCCTTAAAAATTTTCCAATTTTTGTCCCAATTCTTCCCATTCCCATTGAAACTTTTCAAATCCCCGTCAGAATTGTAGAAATTCTGTTAAAGCTTTTAAAATTCTCTCTAGAATTTTCAAAATCCATGTCCACATGTTTACAATTTCACATAAAAAAATTGCTAAAATTCCAGTTGAAATTTTTTCAAAGTCCCTTAAAAATTTTCCAATTTTTGTCCCAATTCTTCCCATTCCCATTGAAACTTTTCAAATCCCTCTCAAAATTGTTGAAATTCTGTTGAAGCTTTTAAAATTCTCTCTAGAATTTTCAAAATCCATGGCCACATGTTTACAATTTCACGTCAAAAAATGGCTAAAATTCCAGTTGAAATTTTTTCAAAGTCCCTTAAAAATTTTCCAATTTTTGTCCCAATTCTTCCCATTCCCATTGAAACTTTTCAAATCCCTCTCAAAATTGTTGAAACTCTCTTGAAGCTTTTAAAATTCTCTCTAGAATTTTCAAAATCCATGTCCACATATTTACAATTTCACATTAAAAAATGGCTAAAATTCCAGTTGAAATTTTTTCAAAGTCCCTTAAAAATTTTCCAATTTTTGTCCCAATTCTTCCCATTCCCATTGAAACTTTTCAAATCCCTCTCAAAATTGTTGAAATTCTGTTGAAGCTTTTAAAATTCTCTCTAGAATTTTCAAAATCCACTTCAACATGTTTACAATTTCACGTCAAAAAATGGCTAAAATTCCAGTCGAAATTTTTTCAAAGTCCCTTAAAAATTTTCCAATTTTTGTCCCAATTCTTCCCATTCCCATTGAAACTTTTCAAATCCCTCTCAAAATTGTTGAAATTCTGTTGAAGCTTTTAAAATTCTCTCTAGAATTTTCAAAATCCATGTCCACATGTTTACAATTTCACGTCAAAAAATGGCTAAAATTCCAGTTGAAATTTTTTCAAAGTCCCTTAAAAATTTTCCAATTTTTGTCCCAATTCTTCCATTCCCATTGAAACTTTTCAAATTCCTCTCAAAATTGTTGAAATTCTCTTGAAGCTTTTAAAATTCTCTCTAGAATTTTCAAAATCCATGTCCACATGTTTACAATTTCACGTCAAAAAATGGCTAAAATTCCAGTTGAAATTTTTTCAAAGTCCCTTAAAAATTTTCCAATTTTTGTCCCAATTCTTCCCATTCCCATTGAAACTTTTCACATCCCTCTCCAAATTGTTGAAATTCTCTTGAAGCTTTTAAAATTCTCTCTAGAATTTTCAAAATCCATGGCCACATGTTTACAATTTCACGTCAAAAAATGGCTAAAATTCCAGTTGAAATTTTTTCAAAGTCCCTTAAAAATTTTCCAATTTTTGTCCCAATTCTTCCCATTCCCATTGAAACTTTTCAAATCCCTCTCAAAATTGTTGAAATTCTGTTGAAGCTTTTAAAATTCTCTCTAGAATTTTCAAATCCATGTCCACATGTTTACAATTTCACGTCAAAAATGGCTAAAATTCCAGTTGAAATTTTTTCAAAGTCCCTTAAAAATTTTCCAATTTTTGTCCCAATTCTTCCCATTCCCATTGAAACTTTTCAAATCCCTCTCAAAATTGTTGAAATTCTGTTGAAGCTTTTAAAATTCTCTCTAGAATTTTCAAAATCCATGGCCACATGTTTACAATTTCACGTCAAAAAATGGCTAAAATTCCAGTTGAAATTTTTTCAAAGTCCCTTAAAAATTTTCCAATTTTTGTCCCAATTCTTCCCATTCCCATTGAAACTTTTCAAATCCCTCTCAAAATTGTTGAAATTCTGTTGAAGCTTTTAAAATTCTCTCTAGAATTTTCAAAATCCACTTCAACATGTTTACAATTTCACGTAAAAAAATGGCTAAAATTCCAGTTGAAATTTTTTCAAAGTCCCTTAAAAATTTTCCAATTTTTGTCCCAATTCTTCCCATTCCCATTGAAACTTTTCAAATCCCTCTCAAAATTGTTGAAATTCTCTTGAAGCTTTTAAAATTCTCTCTAGAATTTTCAAAATCCATGTCCACATGTTTACAATTTCACGTCAAAAAATGGCTAAAATTCCAGTTGAAATTTTTTCAAAGTCCCTTAAAAATTTTCCAATTTTTGTCCCAATTCTTCCCATTCCCATTGAAACTTTTCAAATCCCTCTCCAAATTGTTGAAATTCTGTTGAAGCTTTTAAAATTCTCTCTAGAATTTTCAAAATCCATGTCCACATGTTTACAATTTCACATAAAAAAATGGCTAAAATTCCAGTTGAAATTTTTTCAAAGTCCCTTAAAAATTTTCCAATTTTTGTCCCAATTCTTCCCATTCCCATTGAAACTTTTCAAATCCCTCTCAAAATTGTTGAAATTCTCTTGAAGCTTTTAAAATTCTCTCTAGAATTTTCAAAATCCATGGCCACATGTTTACAATTTCACGTCAAAAAATGGCTAAAATTCCAGTTGAAATTTTTTCAAAGTCCCTTAAAAATTTTCCAATTTTTGTCCCAATTCTTCCCATTCCCATTGAAACTTTTCAAATCCCTCTCAAAATTGTAGAAATTCTGTTGAAGCTTTTAAAATTCTCTCTAGAATTTTCAAAATCCATGGCCACATGTTTACAATTTCACGTCAAAAAATCGCTAAAATTCCAGTTGAAATTTTTTCAAAGTCCCTTAAAAATTTTCCAATTTTTGTCCCAATTCTTCCCATTCCCATTGAAACTTTTCAAATCCCTCTCAAAATTGTTGAAACTCTGTTGAAGCTTTTAAAATTCTCTCTAGAATTTTCAAAATCCATGGCCACATGTTTACAATTTCACGTCAAAAAATGGCTAAAATTCCAGTTGAAATTTTTTCAAAGTCCCTTAAAAATTTTCCAATTTTTGTCCCAATTCTTCCCATTCCCATTGAAACTTTTCAAATCCCTCTCAAAATTGTTGAAATTCTGTTGAAGCTTTTAAAATTCTCTCTAGAATTTTCAAAATCCACTTCAACATGTTTACAATTTCACGTCAAAAAATGGCTAAAATTACAGTTGAAATTTTTTCAAAGTCCCTTCAAAATTTTCCAGTTTTTTGTCCCAATTCTTCCCATTCCCATTGAAACTTTTCAAATCCCTCTCAAAATTGTTGAAATTCTGTTGAAGCTTTTAAAATTCTCTCTAGAATTTTCAAAATCCATGTCCACATGTTTACAATTTCACGTCAAAAAATGGCTAAAATTCCAGTTGAAATTTTTTCAAAGTCCCTTAAAAATTTTCCAATTTTTGTCCCAATTCTTCCCATTCCCATTGAAACTTTTCAAATCCCTCTCAAAATTGTTGAAATTATCTTGAAGCTTTTAAAATTCTCTCTAGAATTTTCAAAATCCATGTCCACATGTTTACAATTTCACATAAAAAAATGGCTAAAATTCCAGTTGAAATTTTTTTCAAAGTCCCTTCAAAATTTTCCATTTTTTGTCCCAATTCTTCCCATTCCCATTGAAACTTTTCAAATCCCTCTCAAAATTGTTGAAATTCTGTTGAAGCTTTTAAAATTCTCTCTAGAATTTTCAAAATCCATGGCCACATGTTTACAATTTCACGTCAAAAAATGGCTAAAATTCCAGTTGAAATTTTTTCAAAGTCCCTTAAAAATTTTCCAATTTTTGTCCCAATTCTTCCCATTCCCATTGAAACTTTTCAAATCCCTCTCAAAATTGTTGAAATTCTCTTGAAGCTTTTAAAATTCTCTCTAGAATTTTCAAAATCCATGTCCACATATTTACAATTTCACATTAAAAAATGGCTAAAATTCCAGTTGAAATTTTTTCAAAGTCCCTTAAAAATTTTCCAATTTTGTCCCAATTCTTCCCATTCCCATTGAAACTTTTCAAATCCCTCTCAAAATTGTTGAAATTCTCTTGAAGCTTTTAAAATTCTCTCTAGAATTTTCAAAATCCACTTCAACATGTTTACAATTTCACGTCAAAAAATGGCTAAAATTCCAGTTGAAATTTTTTCAAAGTCCCTTAAAAATTTTCCAATTTTTGTCCCAATTCTTCCCATTCCCATTGAAACTTTTCAAAATCCTCTCAAAATTGTTGAAATTCTGTTGAAGCTTTTAAAATTCTCTCTAGAATTTTCAAAATCCATGTCCACATGTTTACAATTTCACGTCAAAAAATGGCTAAAATTCCAGTTGAAATTTTTTCAAAGTCCCTTAAAAATTTTCCAATTTTTGTCCCAATTCTTCCCATTCCCATTGAAACTTTTCAAATCCCTCTCAAAATTGTTGAAATTCTCTTGAAGCTTTTAAAATTCTCTCTAGAATTTTCAAAATCCATGTCCACATGTTTACAATTTCACGTCAAAAAATGGCTAAAATTCCAGTTGAAATTTTTTCAAAGTCCCTTAAAAATTTTCCAATTTTTGTCCCAATTCTTCCCATTCCCATTGAAACTTTTCAAATCCCTCTCAAAATTGTTGAAAGTTGGTTGAAGCTTTTAAAATTCTCTCTAGAATTTTCAAAATCCATGTCCACATGTTTACAATTTCACGTCAAAAAATGGCTAAAATTCCAGTTGAAATTTTTTCAAAGTCCCTTTAAAATTTTCCAATTTTTGTCCCAATTCTTCCCATTCCCATTGAAACTTTTCAAATCCCTCTCAAAATTGTTGAAATTCTCTTGAAGCTTTTAAAATTCTCTCTAGAATTTTCAAAATCCATGGCCACATGTTTACAATTTCACGTCAAAAAATGGCTAAAATTCCAGTTGAAATTTTTTCAAAGTCCCTTAAAAATTTTCCAATTTTTGTCCCAATTCTTCCCATTCCCATTGAAACTTTTCAAATCCCTCTCCAAATTGTTGAAATTCTGTTGAAGCTTTTAAAATTCTCTCTAGAATTTTCAAAATCCATGGCCACATGTTTACAATTTCACATCAAAAAATGGCTAAAATTCCAGTTGAAATTTTTTCAAAGTCCCTTAAAAATTTTCCAATTTTTGTCCCAATTCTTCCCATTCCCATTGAAACTTTTCAAATCCCTCTCAAAATTGTAGAAATTCTGTTGAAGCTTTTAAAATTCTCTCTAGAATTTTCAAAATCCATGGCCACATGTTTACAATTTCACGTCAAAAAATCGCTAAAATTCCAGTTGAAATTTTTTCAAAGTCCCTTAAAAATTTTCCAATTTTTGTCCCAATTCTTCCCATTCCCATTGAAACTTTTCAAATCCCTCTCAAAATTGTTGAAACTCTGTTGAAGCTTTTAAAATTCTCTCTAGAATTTTCAAAATCCATGGCCACATGTTTACAATTTCACGTCAAAAAATGGCTAAAATTCCAGTTGAAATTTTTTCAAAGTCCCTTCAAAATTTTCCAATTTTTGTTCCAATTCTTCCCATTCCCATTGAAACTTTTCAAATCCCTCTCAAAATTGTTGAAATTCTGTTGAAGCTTTTAAAATTCTCTCTAGAATTTTCAAAATCCATGGCCACATGTTTACAATTTCACGTAAAAAAATGGCTAAAATTCCAGTTGAAATTTTTTCAAAGTCCCTTAAAAATTTTCCAATTTTTGTCCCAATTCTTCCCATTCCCATTGAAACTTTTCAAATCCCTCTCAAAATTGTTGAAATTCTCTTGAAGCTTTTAAAATTCTCTCTAGAATTTTCAAAATCCACTTCAACATGTTTACAATTTCACGTCAAAAAATGGCTAAAATTACAGTTGAAATTTTTTCAAAGTCCCTTCAAAATTTTCCAGTTTTTGTCCCAATTCTTCCCATTCCCATTGAAACTTTTCAAATCCCTCTCAAAATTGTTGAAATTCTGTTGAAGCTTTTAAAATTCTCTCTAGAATTTTCAAAATCCATGGCCACATGTTTACAATTTCACGTCAAAAAATGGCTAAAATTCCAGTTGAAATTTTTTCAAAGTCCCTTAAAAATTTTCCAATTTTTGTCCCAATTCTTCCCATTCCCATTGAAACTTTTCAAATCCCTCTCAAAATTGTTGAAATTCTGTTGAAGCTTTTAAAATTCTCTCTAGAATTTTCAAAATCCATGTCCACATGTTTACAATTTCACATAAAAAAATGGCTAAAATTCCAGTTGAAATTTTTTTCAAAGTCCCTTCAAAATTTTCCATTTTTTGTCCCAATTCTTCCCATTCCCATTGAAACTTTTCAAATCCCTCTCAAAATTGTTGAAATTCTGTTGAAGCTTTTAAAATTCTCTCTAGAATTTTCAAAATCCATGGCCACATGTTTACAATTTCACGTCAAAAAATGGCTAAAATTCCAGTTGAAATTTTTTCAAAGTCCCTTAAAAATTTTCCAATTTTTGTCCCAATTCTTCCCATTCCCATTGAAACTTTTCAAATCCCTCTCAAAATTGTTGAAATTTGGTTGAAGCTTTTAAATTCTCTCTAGAATTTTCAAAATCCATGTCCACATGTTTACAATTTCACGTCAAAAAATGGCTAAAATTCCAGTTGAAATTTTTTCAAAGTCCCTTAAAAGTTTTCCAATTTTTGTCCCAATTCTTCCCATTCCCATTGAAACTTTTCAAATCCCTCTCAAAATTGTTGAAATTCTCTTGAAGCTTTTAAAATTCTCTCTAGAATTTTCAAAATCCATGGCCACATGTTTACAATTTCACGTCAAAAAATGGCTAAAACTCCAGTTGAAATTTTTTCCAAGTCCCTTAAAAATTTTCCAATTTTTGTCCCAATTCTTCCCATTCCCATTGAAACTTTTCAAATCCCTCTCAAAATTGTTGAAATTCTGTTGAAGCTTTTAAAATTCTCTCTAGAATTTTCAAAATCCATGGCCACATGTTTACAATTTCACGTCAAAAAATGGCTAAAATTCCAGTTGAAATTTTTTCAAAGTCCCTTAAAAATTTTCCAATTTTTGTCCCAATTCTTCCCATTCCCATTGAAACTTTTCAAATCCCTCTCAAAATTGTTGAAATTCTCTTGAAGCTTTTAAAATTCTCTCTAGAATTTTCAAAATCCATGTCCACATATTTACAATTTCACATTAAAAAATGGCTAAAATTCCAGTTGAAATTTTTTCAAAGTCCCTTAAAAATTTTCCAATTTTTGTCCCAATTCTTCCCATTCCCATTGAAACTTTTCAAATCCCTCTCAAAATTGTTGAAATTCTCTTGAAGCTTTTAAAATTCTCTCTAGAATTTTCAAAATCCACTTCAACATGTTTACAATTTCACGTCAAAAAATGGCTAAAATTCCAGTTGAAATTTTTTCAAAGTCCCTTAAAAATTTTCCAATTTTTGTCCCAATTCTTCCCATTCCCATTGAAACTTTTCAAAATCCTCTCAAAATTGTTGAAATTCTGTTGAAGCTTTTAAAATTCTCTCTAGAATTTTCAAAATCCATGTCCACATGTTTACAATTTCACGTCAAAAAATGGCTAAAATTCCAGTTGAAATTTTTTCAAAGTCCCTTAAAAATTTTCCAATTTTTGTCCCAATTCTTCCCATTCCCATTGAAACTTTTCAAATCCCTCTCAAATTGTTGAAATTCTCTTGAAGCTTTTAAAATTCTCTCTAGAATTTTCAAAATCCATGTCCACATGTTTACAATTTCACGTCAAAAAATGGCTAAAATTCCAGTTGAAATTTTTTCAAAGTCCCTTAAAAATTTTCCAATTTTTGTCCCAATTCTTCCCATTCCCATTGAAACTTTTCAAATCCCTCTCAAAATTGTTGAAATTTGGTTGAAGCTTTTAAAATTCTCTCTAGAATTTTCAAAATCCATGTCCACATGTTTACAATTTCACGTCAAAAAATGGCTAAAATTCCAGTTGAAATTTTTTCAAAGTCCCTTTAAAATTTTCCAATTTTTGTCCCAATTCTTCCCATTCCCATTGAAACTTTTCAAATCCCTCTCAAAATTGTTGAAATTCTCTTGAAGCTTTTAAAATTCTCTCTAGAATTTTCAAAATCCATGGCCACATGTTTACAATTTCACGTCAAAAAATGGCTAAAATTCCAGTTGAAATTTTTTCAAAGTCCCTTAAAAATTTTCCAATTTTTGTCCCAATTCTTCCCATTCCCATTGAAACTTTTCAAATCCCTCTCAAAATTGTTGAAATTCTCTTGAAGCTTTTAAAATTCTCTCTAGAATTTTCAAAATCCATGGCCACATGTTTACAATTTCACATCAAAAAATGGCTAAAATTCCAGTTGAAATTTTTTCAAAGTCCCTTAAAAATTTTCCAATTTTTGTCCCAATTCTTCCCATTCCCATTGAAACTTTTCAAATCCCTCTCAAAATTGTTGAAATTCTCTTGAAGCTTTTAAAATTCTCTCTAGAATTTTCAAAATCCATGGCTACATGTTTACAATTTCACGTCAAAAAATGGCTAAAATTCCAGTTGAAATTTTTTCAAAGTCCCTTAAAAATTTTCCAATTTTTGTCCCAATTCTTCCCATTCCCAGTGAAACTTTTCAAATCCCTCTCAAAATTGTTGAAATTCTGTTGAAGCTTTTAAAATTCTCTCTAGAATTTTCAAAATCCATGTCCACATGTTTACAATTTCACATCAAAAAATGGCTAAAATTCCAGTTGAAATTTTTTCAAAGTCCCTTAAAAATTTTCCAATTTTTGTCCCAATTCTTCCCATTCCCATTGAAACTTTTCAAATCCCCGTCAGAATTGTAGAAATTCTGTTAAAGCTTTTAAAATTCTCTCTAGAATTTTCAAAATCCATGTCCACATGTTTACAATTTCACATAAAAAAATTGCTAAAATTCCAGTTGAAATTTTTTCAAAGTCCCTTAAAAATTTTCCAATTTTTGTCCCAATTCTTCCCATTCCCATTGAAACTTTTCAAATCCCTCTCAAAATTGTTGAAATTCTGTTGAAGCTTTTAAAATTCTCTCTAGAATTTTCAAAATCCATGGCCACATGTTTACAATTTCACGTCAAAAAATGGCTAAAATTCCAGTTGAAATTTTTTCAAAGTCCCTTAAAAATTTTCCAATTTTTGTCCCAATTCTTCCCATTCCCATTGAAACTTTTCAAATCCCTCTCAAAATTGTTGAAATTCTGTTGAAGCTTTTAAAATTCTCTCTAGAATTTTCAAAATCCACTTCAACATGTTTACAATTTCACGTCAAAAAATGGCTAAAATTCCAGTCGAAATTTTTTCAAAGTCCCTTAAAAATTTTCCAATTTTTGTCCCAATTCTTCCCATTCCCATTGAAACTTTTCAAATCCCTCTCAAAATTGTTGAAATTCTGTTGAAGCTTTTAAAATTCTCTCTAGAATTTTCAAAATCCACTTCAACATGTTTACAATTTCACGTCAAAAAATGGCTAAAATTCCAGTTGAAATTTTTTCAAAGTCCCTTAAAAATTTTCCAATTTTTGTCCCAATTCTTCCCATTCCCATTGAAACTTTTCAAATTCCTCTCAAAATTGTTGAAATTCTGTTGAAGCTTTTAAAATTCTCTCTAGAATTTTCAAAATCCATGTCCACATGTTTACAATTTCACGTCAAAAAATGGCTAAAATTCCAGTTGAAATTTTTTCAAAGTCCCTTAAAAATTTTCCAATTTTTGTCCCAATTCTTCCCATTCCCATTGAAACTTTTCACATCCCTCTCCAAATTGTTGAAATTCTCTTGAAGCTTTTAAAATTCTCTCTAGAATTTTCAAAATCCATGGCCACATGTTTACAATTTCACGTCAAAAAATGGCTAAAATTCCAGTTGAAATTTTTTCAAAGTCCCTTAAAAATTTTCCAATTTTTGTCCCAATTCTTCCCATTCCCATTGAAACTTTTCAAATCCCTCTCAAAATTGTTGAAATTCTGTTGAAGCTTTTAAAATTCTCTCTAGAATTTTCAAAATCCATGTCCACATGTTTACAATTTCACGTCAAAAAATGGCTAAAATTCCAGTTGAAATTTTTTCAAAGTCCCTTAAAAATTTTCCAATTTTTGTCCCAATTCTTCCCATTCCCATTGAAACTTTTCAAATCCCTCTCAAAATTGTTGAAATTCTCTTGAAGCTTTTAAAATTCTCTCTAGAATTTTCAAAATCCACTTCAACATGTTTACAATTTCACGTAAAAAAATGGCTAAAATTCCAGTTGAAATTTTTTCAAAGTCCCTTAAAAATTTTCCAATTTTTGTCCCAATTCTTCCCATTCCCATTGAAACTTTTCAAATCCCTCTCAAAATTGTTGAAATTCTGTTGAAGCTTTTAAAATTCTCTCTAGAATTTTCAAAATCCACTTCAACATGTTTACAATTTCACGTAAAAAAATGGCTAAAATTCCAGTTGAAATTTTTTCAAAGTCCCTTAAAAATTTTCCAATTTTTGTCCCAATTCTTCCCATTCCCATTGAAACTTTTCAAATCCCTCTCAAAATTGTTGAAATTCTCTTGAAGCTTTTAAAATTCTCTCTAGAATTTTCAAAATCCATGTCCACATGTTTACAATTTCACGTCAAAAAATGGCTAAAATTCCAGTTGAAATTTTTTCAAAGTCCCTTAAAAATTTTCCAATTTTTGTCCAATTCTTCCCATTCCCATTGAAACTTTTCAAATCCCTCTCCAAATTGTTGAAATTCTGTTGAAGCTTTTAAAATTCTCTCTAGAATTTTCAAAATCCACTTCAACATGTTTACAATTTCACGTCAAAAAATGGCTAAAATTCCAGTTGAAATTTTTTCAAAGTC
>NW_028116042.1:0-13557 GCF_964273445.1 Streptopelia decaocto
GGCTACTTCCTTTTATCCATGTTCCTTTTATCCGTGCCGCCTTTATCCATACTACTACTGGCACGGTCCCCTTCTGTATCCCCTTATGTATCCCCTTATGTATCCCCTTATGAACTACTTACAGCGATATCCTTTTTTGCCCTGCCCTTTAGTAGCCCCTCAGCAGCGAACTTTAATCAGTTCAGGCGTCGGAGACGACACACCGCAGCACAGTGTTCGGTCGCTCTTGCCTGCCAGTCGCTGTTTCTGGCGCCGCTGTCGTTTCCGTCGTTTTTGGGCCCGCGTGCGTTGCTAGTTCTTGTAAATCCCCGTTAATCCTTGTAAGTGCCTGGTAGTCCTCCAGGTCCCCGCTAGGTCTTCAGGTGCGGGTTCGGCCTTCAGGTGTCCTGTTCGGCCTGTTCGGGCGCCAAATGTCGGGGGTCAAGACCCCGGCATGGGTTCGAGCCTACGGCGACGGAGGAAGAAATACAGCCATCCGTTGCGGATGACAAACATGCTTCATTTATTGACACGAGCCACTGGCTTTTATAACAGTTCTATTAATTATGCCTACTTGTCAAACACCAATTTGATAGCATACGTAATGAGCCCATCCCAACATACATAATGAATCCATCCCCTTGAGTCCATCCCTTTCTGTGGCCCCCCTGGTATGTGAGTTCCCTCGTTATCTCGGAGCTGCCTCCTGGTACTTGTTTATCCAGGCCTTTCTCAGGAGCTGCCTCCTGAGACTGTGAGACTTGTTTATGCAGGCCTTTCCCAGGCAATACCTTCTCACCCACCCTTGTTCAGCTCGTGCTAACTGAGGCCTACTCATGCTAACTAGAAGAGATCCTCTCTGTAGAGAGGGTCTCATGCCCTTTCTCTCTTGGCCATTCTCCAACACCCGCCCAACTCTCCAGCCTGTCCAGGTCCTGCTGGATGGCAGCACAGCCCTCCGGCGTGTCAGCCACTCCTCCCAGCTTGGTGTCATCAGCAAACTTGCTGATAGTACACTCAATTCCCTCGTCCAAATCGTTAATGAATATATTGAATAATATTGGCCCCAGCACTGACCCCTGAGGCACTCCACTAGATACTGGCCTCCAACTAGACTCCGCACCATTGACTACCACTCTCTGGCTTCTCTCCCTAAGCCAGTTTGCAACCCACCTCACTACTCTATTGTCTAGACCACACCTCCTCAACTTAGCTGTGAGGATGCTGTGGGAGACTGTGTCAAAGGCTTTACTGAAGTCAAGGTAGACCACATCCACCGCTCTGCCATCATCCATCCACCTTGTTACAGTCTCATAAAAGGCTATGAGGTTGGTCAAGCATGACCTACCCTTGGTAAAGCCATGCTGACTGCCCCTAACAACCCTCTTATCCTTGATATGCCTTGAGATGGCACCAAGGACAAGCTGTTCCATTACTTTCCCAGGGACAGAGGTGAGGCTGATCGGTCTATAATTACCCGGGTCCTCCCTCTTGCCCTTTTTGAAGACTGGAGTGACATTTACTTTCCTCCAATCCTCGGGCACCTCTCCCGTTTCCCAAGACTTGGCAAAGATGATGGAGAGCGGTCCAGCAATGACTTCAGCAAGCTCCCTCAGCACCCGCGGATGCATCCCATCTGGACCCATGGATTTATGAATGTCCAGACTATTTAATTGCTCCCTAACCCAGTCCTCATCAACTAAAGCAAACTCCTCCATTGACCTGGCTTCATCTGGGGTCTCAGGGGTACAGGGCTCCCCAGGACAGCCTCCGGCAGAGTAGACAGAAACAAAGAAGGCATTCAGTAGCTCTGCCTTCTTTGTATCTTCTGCCACCAGGGCACCCACCCCATTCATCAGTGGGCCTACATTGCCTCTGGTATTAGTTTTATCTGCTAGGTATTGGAAAAAGTTCTTTTTGCTGTCCTTGACCCCTCTCGCCAGCTGTAATTCTAAGGAGGCCTTGGCTATCCTAGCTGCCTTCCTACATCCTCTAACAGCAGCCTTATATTCCTCCCAAGTGGCCAGCCCCTGCTTCCATGACCTGTAAACTCTCCTCTTCTGCTTGAGCATACCAAACAGATCCCTATTCAACCACGCAGGCCTCCTGGCTCCCTTCCTTGACTTCCTACGTGTGGGGATGCTCTGATCCTGAGCGTGGAAGAAGCAATCTCTGAATGCCACCCAGCTATCTTGGGCCCCTTTTCCTTCAAGCAGTCTTGCCCATGGGATTTCCCGCAGCAATTGCTTGAAAAGGCCAAAGTTAGCCCTGCTAAAGTCCAGGGTTGCAATTCTACTTGCTATCCTGTTCCTGCCACACGAAATGCTGAACTCCACCATCTCGTGGTCACTGCAACCCAGGCAGCCCTCAACCTTTACTGCTTCGACCAGACCCTCCTTGTTAGCGACGATGAGATCCAGCAGTGCACCTCTCCTAGTCGGCTCCTCCACCATCTGCATGAGGAAGTTATCATCAATGCACTGGAGAACCTCCTGGACTGTGGCTGGCTGGCTGAATGGTCCTTCCAGCAAACATCAGGGAAGTTAAAATCACCCACAACAACCAGGGCCTGAGACCGTGAGGCCACTCTCAGCTGTCCATAGAAGGCCTCATCAAGTATTGTGCCAGATGGACCTTCTCTCTGATCAGGACTTTTGTTCCCAGTTTCTTTTGTTTAGGTATGTTTTTTCCAAAGCAAAGATCTCAGGCATTACTAAAAAGGAGTACAAGGAGAAAAAAAAAATCCATGCCACACACCACACCACATACCACACACTATACCATGTTTATATGACAAAAATGTCCAAAGTGACAGTAGCTTCCTTACTCTTTCAGTACTCAAAAGAGTAACTCTTATAGGCTTTCATAAGTTCTGAACCTCTTGCCACACACTGAGGTAGGCAAATAACTCTGAGAAAGGTGCAAGTCCCACATGAGGTGTGGAAGGTTTACCCTGCGGCTGAAGTGCATTTTGCATCCCCTGTACAGATGGCCAACTGTGGATCTTGGTTTGGGCAGGAAAAGGAAACATGACTGCAATAGCAGCAATGGACTGTTTTTGCTCATTTGGGAAGAGTCATCATTTGCCTGGCTGTGCTTTGGGAACGGATCCAAATGTTCTAGGTCTGAACATGACTGACCTTTCCAGCACACCAGTGCCACCTCCGCTCGCTTGTTTTTCAAAGCGAGTCTTATTGCCATGGTGGTCTTTTGGCACTGTCCAGCCCAGGCTATGGCTCGGGATTTGTTTTCCCCACTAAGAGTGTTAGAGCTTACCAGGAAAAAGAAAAAACCAACAAAGAAAAAAAGAGAAGATTGCCATCTGTTTTCGAGCCACCTAAACCATGCAAACCACGGAGAAAAGAGCTTGTGACAGGTCTAATTAGGCTGGGGTCCAGGGAGATGCAGGGAAATGCTACCCCTGAGATTTCTTCATTTGCATATGATGGGTTTGATATAATCATGGAGTTTGCCTCCTTCCTGTGGTGCAAAGGGATTCCTGTAAAAGACTCTAGTTTGGGGCTAAAATGGCAAGCTTATGTTAGCCATATGGGTGTTACCAAAATGGATTTCCTTACATTTTTCTTCCAGTTCATGTGTGTGGACTGGGGAAAAAAAAAGGCAGCAGAAGTCGGCACTGAGATATGAAGTCCTTGCTCCTGACAGACTTTCTCCTAACAGCCCTCTGGACAGGGGGCGCTCCTGGCAAGGGAATTCGCCTCTAGCCTCACTCTGCCTGATGATCCATCAGAACTACGGCTGGAGAGGTGTGAGAGCCCCTGGCTTCACATGGAGCTGGTACCAAAATGTTGAGATTCTTGAATGGAATAGACGTAGGCTGGCAGGTTCCTGCACCCATGGCAGCACTTTTGCAGAGCAATTCATTACCAGCATGTACTAGAGGATTGCTTTTCATAGTTTCTTTTAGTAACGTTAAAGGAAAAGAGAAGAAGTTCCTTTGTATCTGAATAACCTCCTCAGTAATTTCATGGCACCGCCATTCCCAGCTGGTTTCAGCCATGCCCAGTGCATGACCACCAAGAGCAGGGAACAGCCGCCTGGGCCTCCTGGGCACAAGGACAGCCTCGGGGCCAGCAGCACCCCGAAGTCCTTCCTCCAAGGAGTGCTGGGTGCATGAGCAGCAGACGGGGTGGGACACTGTGAGCCCATGTCACCTCCATGTAACAATGAGACCACCGGGCAATGCTGAGGTCACAATGGTCCGGGATAGTATAAAAGGGAGCAGCCTCCCGTGTCTGCTGCCAGAGCTGGCCTGGAGGCAGCCTGAAGACATTGCAGAGGAAGTCCTTGAAGAGCCAGTGGAATCCCTTGACAGGGGCTGAAGGAGGAAGACCTGAATGAGGCAGCTGGAGTTTCTCCGCTGCAAGGCCATCTCCCAGCAGGGCCGCGTTCCAAGTTCATCTGATGGATGAACATCCTTTTCAGCTGGATAGCAGTAGCAAAATCAAGGGAATGCCTTCTTGAGGAGCAGTGCAGAGCTCACCGTCCTCATGGACTGGGGAGCTAGGGTAAGCAGCTGTAGGAAGTGGAATGCAGAGTGGTTTCAAGAGGGCCCGGTGCTCTCACGGCCACCAGAAGGTACATGGCTCCTTCCCACAAGGTGATGGAGCGAATGACTAAGCTGGGCAAGGTTACAAGTGTTTGTCAGGGATTTCATCAGCATGTACTGCTAGTGAAAGGAGGGGGAAGAAAAAGAGGGAGAGAGAAGAGGAAGAGGGAGAGGGAAGAGGTGAATAAAGAGGAGAAAAGAGAGAAAGAGAGGAGAAGAGAAGAGAAGAGAAGAGAAGAGAAGAGAAGAGAAGAGAAGAGAAGAGAAGAGAAGAGAAGAGAAGAGAAGAGAAGAGAAGAGAAGAGAAGAGAAGAGAAGAGAAGAGAAGAGAAGAGAAGAGAAGAGAAGAGAAGAGAAGAGAAGAGAAGAGAAGAAGAGAAAGAAGAGAAGAGAAGAGAAGAGAAGAGAAGAGAAGAGAAGAGAAGAGAAGAGAAGAGAAGAGAAGAGAAGAGAAGAGAAGAGAAGAGAAGAGAAGAGAAGAGAAGAGAAGAGAAGAGAAGAGAAGAGAAGAGAAGAGAAGAGAAGAGAAGAGAAGAGAAGAGAAGAGGAGAAGAGAAGAGAAGAGAAGAGAAGAGAAGAGGAGAAGAGAAGAGAAGAGAAGAGAAGAGAAGAGAAGAGAAGAGAAGAGAAGAGAAGAGAAGAGAAGAGAAGAGAAGAGAAGAGAAGAGAAGAGAAGAGAAGAGAAGAGAGAGAAGAGGAGAAGAGAGAAGAGAGGAGAAGAGAGGAGAAGAGAGGAGAAGAGGGGGGAGGAGAGGAGAGGAGAGGAGAGGAGAGGAGAGGAGAGGAGAGGAGAGGAGAGGAGAGGAGAGAAGAGAAGAGAAGAGAAGAGAAGAGAAGAGAAGAGAAGAGAAGAGAAGAGAAGAGAAGAGAAGAGAAGAGATCATCATCCTATCATTCTATCATTCTGTTATTCTGTGTTCTCCTGGGAGGCATGACCAGCCTGTGTGCCGAGGAGCCAGGTCTTGCTCAAATGCTCAGGGAACAGCCGATCGCCAGTGTTGGGGTCAGGAAGGAATTTTCCCCCGGGGCAGATTGGCCCTGGTCCCCGGGTTTTTTTGCCTTCCTCTGCAGCATTGAGCATGACCTTCTGTCAGAGCTCCTCTGGGCCCGTTTGGCTCAGTTCATGCCCACTGCTCTTGCCCTGCAAGGCACCACTCGTGCCCTGGCTTTCTCGGGTTCTTTCTCCCAGGGCAAGTTTGCAGCAGGAGCCAGCTCTCCTCCTTCTCCTTCTTCTATTAAAATTTGTAATTTTAATAAGATAAATATAAATTAAAAAAAAAAAAAAAATTTGTTTCCAGTTGTATCCTTTGTGTATGTGTCCCTGAAATATTTTTTGGATCTAAAACCACTCTGTCATTTCAGTTGAACAGTCACATCTTTATTGGACTCATTGTGAGTGTACAGAATAGAGCAGCACAGCACAGCACAGCATCGTTGTGCTCAGTAGTTGTGCCTGGAGCATGAGGAGCTCTGACCCAGGCCTGAGGACTCCATCCAGGAAGCCGCTGTGTGCAGTGCAGGGGCCAGGCCTGTCCAGGAGATGGGGCAGAGACAGGCACACACACCTACAACGTGGCTCAGGCAGGCACCAGAGGTCTCAGGCTGAGCTGAGACACGTCCCCTGGGCCCCTGCAGGAGATGGTCCCAAGGGAGGCTGGTCGCAGCCACTGAGGCCTTTGAGCACCCCCAAGACCCTGTAGACATGGATGGCTGGCAGCTTTGGAGACTGAGTCTTGGGCCAGATGGACCTTCTCTCTGATCAGGACTTTTGTTCCCAGATTCTTTTGTTTAGATATGTTTTTTCCAAAGCAAAGATCTCAGGCATTACTAAAAAGGAGAACAAGGAGAAAAAAAAATCCATGTCACACACCACACACTATCCCATGTGTGGATGAGTTTTGACACAAATGTCCAAAATGACAGTAGCTTCCTTACTCTTTCACTACTCAAAAGAATATCTCTTAAAGGTTTTCCATAAGTTCTGAACCTCTTGCCACAAACTGAGGTAGGCAAATAACTCTGAGAAAGGTGCAAGTCCCACATGAGGTGTGGAAGGTTTACCCTGCGGCTGAAGTGCATTTTGCATCCCCTGTAGGGATGGCCAACTGTGGATCTTGGTTTGGGCAGGAAAAGGAAACATGACTGCAATAGCAGCAATGGACTGTTTTTGCTCATTTGGGAAGAGTCATCATTTGCCTGGCTGTGCTTTGGGAACGGATCCAAATGTTCTAGGTCTGAACATGACTGACCTTTCCAGCACACCAGTGCCACCTCCGCTCGCTTGTTTTTCAAAGCGAGTCTTATTGCCTTGGTGGTCTTTTGGCACTGTCCAGCCTAACCTATGGCTGGGGATTTGTTTTCCCCACTAAGAGTGTTTTCCAGCAGGACATGGCAACACTGGGAGCAGCCTATGATTTGCACTGTGCTAGATAATACACGTGAGCAGAAAAAGGATGCTATGAGTGGTCTTCCCTTTGCTATCAAAAGAGCTTACCAGGAAAAAAAAAACAAAACAAAGAAAAAAAGAGAAGATTGCCATCTGTTTTCGAGCCACCTAAACCATGCAAACCACAGAGAAAAGAGCTTGTGACAGGTCTAATTAGGCTGGGCTCCAGGGAGATGCAGGGATGCTACCCCTGAGATTTCTTCATTTGTATATGATGGGTTTGATATAATCATGGAGTTTGCCTCCTTCCTGTGGTGCAAAGGGATTCCTGTAAAAGACTCTAGTTTGGGGCTAAAATGGCAAGCTTATGTTAGCCATATGGGTGTTACCAAAATGGATTTCCTGACATTTTTCTTCCAGTTCATGTGTGTGGATTGGGAAAGAAAAAGGCAGCAGAAGTAGGCACTGAGATATGAAGTCCTTGCTCCTGACAGACTTTCTCCTAACAGCCCTGTGGACAGGGGGCGCTCCTGGCAAGGGAATTCGCCTCTAGCCTCACTCTGCCTGATGAGCCATCAGAACTACGGCTGGAGAGGTGCGAGGGCCCCCGGCTTCACATGGAGCTGGCACTAAAATGCTGAGATTCTTGAATGGAATAGACGTAGGCTGGCAGGTTCCTGCAGCCATGGCAGCACTTTTGCAGAGCAATTCATTACCAGCATGTACTAGAGGATTGCTTTTCATAGTTTCTTTTAGTAACGTTAAAGGAAAAGAGAAGAAGTTCCTTTGTATCTGAATAACCTCCTCAGTAATTTCATGGCACCGCCATTCCCAGGTGGTTTCAGCCATGCCCAGTGCATGACCACCAAGAGCAGGGACAGCCGCCTGGGCCTCCTGGGCACAAGGACAGCCTCGGGGCCAGCAGCACCCCGAAGTCCTTCCTCCAAAGAGTGCTGGGTGCATGAGCAGCAGACGGGGTGGGACACTGAGTGTGACCAGCCAGCAATGCTGAGCTCACAATGCCCCGGGACAGTATAAAAGGGAGCAGCCTCCCGTGTCTGCTGCCAGAGCTGGCCTGGAGGCAGCCTGAAGACATTGGAGAGGAAGTCCTTGAGGAGCCGGTGGAATCCCTTGACAGGGGCTGAAGGAGGAACACCTGAATGAGGCAGCTGGAGTTTCTCTGCTGCAAGACCATCTCCCAGCAGGGCTGCGTTCCAAGTTCATCTGATGGATGAACATCCTTTTCAGCTGGATAGCAGTAGCAAAATCAAGGGAATGCCTTCTTGAGGAGCAGTGCAGAGCTCACCGTCCTCATGGACTGGGCAGCTAGGGTCAGCAGCTGTAGGAAGGGGAATGCAGAGTGGTTTCAAGGGGGCCCGGTGCTCTCTCGGCCACCACAAGGTACAGGGCTCCTTCCCACAAGGTGATGGAGCGAATGGCTAAGCTGGGCAAGGCTACAAGTGTTTGTCAGGGATTTCGTCAGCATGTACTGCTAGTGAAAGGAGGGGGAAGAAAAAGAGGGAGAGAGAAGAGGAAGAGGGAGAGGAAGAGGAAGAGGGAGAGGGAGAGGGAGAGGGAAGAGGTGAAGAAAGAGGAGAAGAGAGAGAAAAGAAGTGGAGAGGAGAGGAGAGGAGAGGAGAGGAGAGAAGAAGAGAAGAGAAGAGAAGAGAAGAGAAGAGAAGAGAAGAGAAGAGAAGAGAAGAGAAGAGACGAGACGAGACGAGACGAGAAGAGAAGAGAAGAGAAGAGAAGAGAAGAGAAGAGAAGAGAGAGAAGAGAAGAGACGACAAGAGAAGAGACGACAAGAGAAGAGACGAGACGAGACGAGAGAGAAGAGAAGAGAAGAGAAGAGAAGAGAAGAGAAGAGAAGAGAAGAGAAGAGAAGAGAAGAGAAGAGAAGAGAAGAGATGAGAAGAGGCAAGACGAGAAGAGACGAGAAGAGACGAGAAGAGACGAGACGAGACGAGACGAGACGAGACGAGAAGAGAAGAGAAGAGAAGAGAAGAGAAGAGAAGAGAAGAGAAGAGAAGAGAAGAGAAGAGAAGAGAAAAGAGAAGAGAAAGAGAAGAGAAGAGAAGAGAAGAGAAGAGAAGAGAAGAGAAGAGAAGAGAAGAGAAGAGAGAGAAGAGAAGAGAAGAGAAGAGAAGAGAAGAGAAGAGAAGAGAAGAGAAGAGAAGAGAAGAGAAGAGAAGAGAAGAGAAGAGAAAGAAGAAGAGAAGAGAGAGAAGAGAAGAAAGAAGAGAAGAGAAGAGAAGAGAAGAGAAGAGAAGAGAAGAGAAGAGAAGAGAAGAGAAGAGAAGAGAAGAGAAGAGAAGAGAAGAGATCATCATCCTATCATTCTATCATTCTGTTATTCTGTGTTCTCCTGGGAGGCATGACCAGCCTCTGTGTCGAGGAGGCAAGTCTTGCTCAAATGCTCAGGGAACAGCCGATCGCCAGTGTTGGGGTCAGGAAGGAATTTTCCCCCGGGGGCAGATTGGCCCTGGTCCCCGGGGTTTTTTTGCCTTCCTCTGCAGCATTGAGCATGACCTTCTGTCAGAGCTCCTCTGGGCCCTTTTGGCTCAGTTCATGCCCACTGCTCTTGCCCTCCAAGGCACCACTCGTGCCCTGGCTTTCTCGGGTTCTTTCTCCCAGGGCAAGTTTGCAGCAGGAGCCAGCTCTCCTCTTTCTCCTCCTTCTCCTTCTTCCCTTCTCCTTCTCCTTCTCCTTCTCCTTCTCCTTCTCCTTCTCCTTCTCCTTCTCCTTCTCTTCTCCTTCTTCCTTTTCACACTCATGGAACACCAGACATACACTGCACACCACACACACCAAAGAACAAGACACAACACCCCACATAGTACACACCACATACCACACCCCAGAACACCATACACCACATAGCACTACACAACACACTACACACCAGAGCACATATGACACCACACAACACAACACAGAAAACACATCACACACCACACACCACACCACACTTCTTGCAACACCACACAATACCAAACATAACACAAAACACCCCACCACAGCACAGAGCACACCACACAATGCAATGCAACACACAGCACCTCACACACCACAAAACAGCACATGACACACCACACCAAACATACAATACACCACACAATATACAACACCACACAATTCACAACACAGCACACAACACCACACTTCACATCATGCCACACAGCACACAAGACACGAAGACGCCATGCAGCACCACATCCAATGCACAACCCAACAAACTTAACACAGCACTAAACAGCAAAGCGAGACACCTCAGAGCACACAGCACACAATAGAGCACAGTACACAGCAAACCACACAACATAAAAACCCCACACCACACAAGAAAAGGTAACACACACCACACCACAGCTCACACACTGCACCACACGCCGTACCACACAACACAAGACACACAAAACATGACAACACACAACACAATACACTACACACTGCAAAAACCGCAAGAGAACACATCACACCCCACCCCGCACATAACAGACAACTTGGCACACCACAGCACACGCTACACCATATACCCCACCACACAACACACCGCACAATGCACCACAACACTCAACACACCACACACCGTGCCACAAAACACCACACAATACACAACACAGCCACTACACACACCACAAACCACTTCACACACCACAAGACAAAAAACACACAACACACAACCCACCACAACATACACAACATACCACAACAAAACACACAACATTCCACACACCACACAATACACAAAAGCACACAATACACAATACACAATACAACACTCAACATATCACACACCAGACAACACACTTCACAAAACACAGCACACAGAGCACCACCCACAACAAAGACCAAACAACACACCACACAATACAGCACACACTAGTTGTATATTGTAATTGTAATTTGTATATTGTAATTGTAATAAAATAAATATAAATAAAAAGATAAAATAAAATTCTGTTTCCAGTTGTATCCTTTGTGTATGTGTCCCTGAAATTGTTTTTGGATCTAAAACCACTCTGGCACTTCAGTCCAACAGTCACATCTTTATTGGACTCACTGTGAGTGTACAGAATAGAGCAGCACAAGGAGAACAAGGAGAAAAAAAAAATCCATGCCACACACCACACCACATACCACACACTATCCCATGTTTGTATGACAAAAATGTCCAAAGTGACAGTAGCTTCCTTACTCTTTCAGTACTCAAAAGAGTAACTCTTATAGGCTTTCATAAGTTCTGAACCTCTTGCCACACACTGAGGTAGGCAAATAACTCTGAGAAAGGTGCAAGTCCCACATGAGCTGTGGAAGGTTTACCCTGTGGCTGAAGTGCATTTTGCATCCCCTGTACAGATGGCCAACTATGGATCTTGGTTTGGGCAGGAAAAGGAAACATGACTGCAATAGCAGCAATGGACTGTTTTGTTCATTTGGGAAGAGTCATCATTTGCCTGGCTGTGCTTTGGGAATGGATCCAAATGTTCTAGGTCTGAACATGATTGACCTTTCCAGCACACCAGTGCCACCTCCGCTCGCTTGTTTTTCAAAGCGAGTCTTATTGCCATGGTGGTGTATTGCCACTGTCCAGCCCAGCCTGTGGCTGGGGATTTGTTTTCCCCACTAAGAGTGTTTTCCAGCAGGACATGGCAACACTGGGAGCAGCCTATGATTTGCACTGTGCTAGATAATACATGTGAGCAGAAAAATGATGCTATGAGTGGTCTTCCCTTTGCTATCGAAAGAGCTTACCAGGAAAAAAAAAAAAACAACAAAGAAAAAAAGAGAAGATTGCCATCTGTTTTCGAGCCACCTAAACCATGCAAACCACAGAGAAAAGAGCTTGTGATAGGTCTAATTAGGCTGGGGTCCAGGGAGATTCAGGGATGCTACCCCTGAGATTTCTTCATTTGCATATGATGGGTTTGATATAATCATGGAGTTTGCCTCCTTCCTGTGGTGCAAAGGGATTCCTGTAAAAGACTCTAGTTTGGGGCTAAAATGGCAAGCTTATGTTAGCCATATGGGTGTTACCAAAATGGATTTCCTGACATTTTTCTTCCAGTTCATGTGTGTGGATTGGGAAAGAAAAAGGCAGCAGAAGTAGGCACTGAGATATGAAGTCCTTGCTCCTGACAGACTTTCTCCTAACAGCCCTGTGGACAGGGGGCGCTCCTGGCAAGGGAATTCGCCTCTAGCCTCACTCTGCCTGATGATCCAACAGAGCTACGGCTGGAGAGGTGCGAGGGCCCCCGGCTTCACATGGAGCTGGCACCAAAATGCTAAGATTCTTGAATGGAATAGACGTAGGCTGGCAGGTTCCTGCAGCCATGGCAGCACTTTTGCAGAGCAATTCATTACCAGCATGTACTAGAGGATTGCTTTTCATAGTTTCTTTTAGTAATGTTAAAGGAAAAGAGAAGAAGTTCCTTTGTATCTGAATAACCTCCTCAGTAATTTCATGGCACCGCCATTCCCAGGTGGTTTCAGCCATGCCCAGTGCATGACCACCAAGAGCAGGGACAGCCGCCTGGGCCTCCTGGGCACAAGGACAGCCTCGGGGCCAGCAGCACCCCGAAGTCCTTCCTCCAAAGAGTGCTGGGTGGATGGGCAGTGGGTGTGGTGGGACACTGGGGGCCCATGTCACCTCCATGTCACAATGCGACCACCGGGCAATGCTGAGGTCACAATGCCCCGGGACAGTATAAAAGGGAGCAGCGTCCCGTGTCTGCTGCCAGAGCTGGCCTGGAGGCAGCCTCGGGGCCAGCAACACCCCAAAGTCCTTCCTCCAAGGAGTGCTGGGTGCATGGGCAGCAGACGGGGTGGGACACTGGGGGCCCATGTCACCTCCGTGTCACAGTGTGACCAGCCAGCAATGCTGAGCTCACAATGCCCCGGGATAGTATAAAAGGGAGCAGCCTCCCGTGTCTGCTGCCAGAGCTGGCCTGGAGGCAGCCTGAAGACATTGGAGAGGAAGTCCTTGAGGAGCCGGTGGAATCCCTTGACAGGGGCTGAAGGAGGAACACCTGAATGAGGCAGCTGGAGTTTCTCTGCTGCAAGACCATCTCCCAGCAGGGCTGCGTTCCAAGTTCATCTGATGGATGAACATCCTTTTCAGCTGGATAGCAGTAGCAAAATCAAGGGAATGCCTTCTTGAGGAGCAGTGCAGAGCTCACCGTCCTCATGGACTGGGCAGCTAGGGTAAGCAGCTGTAGGAAGTGGAATGCAGAGTGGTTTGTAGGGGGCCAGGTGCTCTCACCGCCACCAGGAGGTACATGGCTCCTTCCCACAAGGTGATGGAGCGAATGGCTAAGCTGGGCAAGGTTACAAGTGTTTGTCAGGGATTTCGTCAGCATGTACTGCTAGTGAAAGGAGGGGGAAGAAATAGAGGGAGAGAGAAGAGGAAGAGGGAGAGGGAGAGGGAGAGGGAAGAGGTGAAGAAAGAGGAGAAGAGAGAGAAAAAGAGAAGAGAAGAGAGAAGAGAAGAGAAGAGAAGAGAAGAGAAGAGAAGAGAAGAGAAGAGATCATACTCCTATCATTCTATCATTCTGTTATTCTGTGTTCTCCTGGGATGCATGACCAGCCTGTGTGTTGAGGAGCCAGGTCTTGCTCAAATGCT
>NW_028116041.1:0-36491 GCF_964273445.1 Streptopelia decaocto
CATTGAAACTTTTCAAATCCCTCCCAAAATTGTTGAAATTCTGTTGAAGCTTTTAAAATTCTCTCTAGAATTTTCAAAATCCACTTCATCATGTTTACAATTTCACGTCAAAAAATTGCTAAAATTCCAGTTGAAATTTTTTCAAAGTCCCTTAAAAATTTTCCAATTTTTGTCCCAATTCTTCCCATTCCCATTGAAACTTTTCAAATCCCTCTCAAAATTGGTGAAATTCTGTTGAAGCTTTTAAAATTCTCTCTAGAATTTTCAAAATCCATGTCCACATGTTTACAATTTCACGTCAAAAAATTGCTAAAATTCCAGTTGAAATTTTTTCAAAGTCCCTTAAAAATTTTCCAATTTTTGTCCCAATTCTTCCCATTCCCATTGAAACTTTTCAAATCCCTCTCAAAATTGTGGAAATTCTGTTGAAGCTTTTAAAATTCTCTCTAGAATTTTCAAAATCCATGTCCACATGTTTATAATTTCACGTCAAAAAATGGCTAAAATTCCAGTTGAAATTTTTTCAAAGTCCCTTAAAATTTTCCAATTTTTGTCCCAATTCTTCCCATTCCCATTTAAACTTTTCAAATCCCTCTCAAAATTGTTGAAATTCTCTTGAAGCTTTTAAAATTCTCTCTAGAATTTTCAAAATCCATGGCCACATGTTTACAATTTCACGTCAAAAAATGGCTAAAATTCCAGTTGAAATTTTTTCAAAGTCCCTTAAAAATTTTCCAATTTTTGTCCCAATTCTTCCCATTCCCATTGAAACTTTTCAAATCCCTCTCAAAATTGTGGAAATTCTGTTGAAGCTTTTAAAATTCTCTCTAGAATTTTCAAAATCCATGTCCACATGTTTACAATTTCACGTCAAAAAATGGCTAAAATTCCAGTTGAAATTTTTTCAAAGTCCCTTAAAAAATTTCCAATTTTTGTCCCAATTCTTCCCATTCCCATTGAAACTTTTCAAATCCCTCCCAAAATTGTTGAAATTCTGTTGAAGCTTTTAAAATTCTCTCTAGAATTTTCAAAATCCACTTCATCATGTTTACAATTTCACGTCAAAAAATTGCTAAAATTCCAGTTGAAATTTTTTCAAAGTCCCTTAAAAATTTTCCAATTTTTGTCCCAATTCTTCCCATTCCCATTGAAACTTTTCAAATCCCTCTCAAAATTGTTGAAATTCTCTTGAAGCTTTTAAAATTCTCTCTAGAATTTTCAAAATCCATGTCCACATGTTTACAATTTCACGTCAAAAAATGGCTAAAATTCCAGTTGAAATTTTTTCAAAGTCCCTTAAAAAATTTCCAATTTTTGTCCCAATTCTTCCCATTCCCATTGAAACTTTTCAAATCCCTCTCAAAATTGTTGAAATTCTGTTGAAGCTTTTAAAATTCTCTCTAGAATTTTCAAAATCCATGTCCACATGTTTACAATTTCACATAAAAAAATGGCTAAAATTCCAGTTGAAATTTTTTCAAAGTCCCTTAAAAATTTTCCAATTTTTGTCCCAATTCTTCCCATTCCCATTGAAACTTTTCAAATCCCTCTCAAAATTGTTGAAATTCTCTTGAAGCTTTTAAAATTCTCTCTAGAATTTTCAAAATCCACTTCATCATGTTTACAATTTCACGTCAAAAAATTGCTAAAATTCCAGTTGAAATTTTTTCAAAGTCCCTTAAAAATTTTCCAATTTTTGTCCCAATTCTTCCCATTCCCATTGAAACTTTTCAAATCCCTCTCAAAATTGTGGAAATTCTCTTGAAGCTTTTAAAATTCTCTCTAGAATTTTCAAAATCCATGTCCACATGTTTACAATTTCATGTCAAAAAATGGCTAAAATTCCAGTTGAAATTTTTTCAAAGTCCCTTCAAAATTTTCCAATTTTTGTCCCAATTCTTCCCATTCCCATTGAAACTTTTCAAATCCCTCTCAAAATTGTTGAAATTCTGTTGAAGCTTTTAAAATTCTCTCTAGAATTTTCAAAATCCATGTCCACATGTTTACAATTTCACATAAAAAAATGGCTAAAATTCCAGTTGAAATTTTTTCAAAGTCCCTTAAAAATTTTCCAATTTTTGTCCCAATTCTTCCCATTCCCATTGAAACTTTTCAAATCCCTCTCAAAATTGTGGAAATTCTGTTGAAGCTTTTAAAATTCTCTCTAGAATTTTCAAAATCCATGTCCACATGTTTACAATTTCACGTCAAAAAATGGCTAAAATTCCAGTTGAAATTTTTTCAAAGTCCCTTAAAAAATTTCCAATTTTTGTCCCAATTCTTCCCATTCCCATTGAAACTTTTCAAATCCCTCTCAAAATTGTTGAAATTCTGTTGAAGCTTTTAAAATTCTCTCTAGAATTTTCAAAATCCACTTCAACATGTTTACAATTTCACGTCAAAAAATTGCTAAAATTCCAGTTGAAATTTTTTCAAAGTCCCTTAAAAATTTTCCAATTTTTGTCCCAATTCTTCCCATTCCCATTGAAACTTTTCAAATCCCTCTCAAAATTGTGGAAATTCTCTTGAAGCTTTTAAAATTCTCTCTAGAATTTTCAAAATCCATGTCCACATGTTTATAATTTCACGTCAAAAAATGGCTAAAATTCCAGCTGAAATTTTTTCAAAGTCCCTTAAAATTTTCCAATTTTTGTCCCAATTCTTCCCATTCCCATTGAAACTTTTCAAATCCCTCTCAAAATTGTTGAAATTCTCTTGAAGCTTTTAAAATTCTCTCTAGAATTTTCAAAATCCATGGCCACATGTTTACAATTTCACGTCAAAAAATGGCTAAAATTCCAGTTGAAATTTTTTCAAAGTCCCTTAAAAATTTTCCAATTTTTGCCCCGATTCTTCCCATTCCCATTGAAACTTTTCAAATCCCTCTCAAAATTGTTGAAATTCTGTTGAAGCTTTTAAAATTCTCTCTAGAATTTTCAAAATCCATGTCCACATGTTTACAATTTCACATAAAAAAATGGCTAAAATTTCCAGTTGAAATTTTTTCAAAGTCCCTTAAAAAATTTCCAATTTTTGTCCCAATTCTTCCCATTCCCATTGAAACTTTTCAAATCCCTCCCAAAATTGTTGAAATTCTGTTGAAGCTTTTAAAATTCTCACTAGAATTTTCAAAATCCACTTCATCATGTTTACAATTTCACGTCAAAAAATTGCTAAAATTCCAGTTGAAATTTTTTCAAAGTCCCTTAAAAATTTTCCAATTTTTGTCCCAATTCTTCCCATTCCCATTGAAACTTTTCAAATCCCTCTCAAAATTGTTGAAATTCTGTTGAAGCTTTTAAAATTCTCTCTAGAATTTTCAAAATCCATGTCCACATGTTTACAATTTCACGTCAAAAAATGGCTAAAATTCCAGTTGAAATTTTTTCAAAGTCCCTTAAAAATTTTCCAATTTTTGTCCCAATTCTTCCCATTCCCATTGAAACTTTTCAAATCCCTCTCAAAATTGTTGAAATTCTCTTGAAGCTTTTAAAATTCTCTCTAGAATTTTCAAAATCCATGTCCACATGTTTACAATTTCACGTCAAAAAATGGCTAAAATTCCAGTTGAAATTTTTTCAAAGTCCCTTAAAAATTTTCCAATTTTTGTCCCAATTCTTCCCATTCCCATTGAAACTTTTCAAATCCCTCTCAAAATTGTTGAAATTCTCTTGAAGCTTTTAAAATTCTCTCTAGAATTTTCAAAATCCATGTCCACATGTTTACAATTTCACGTCAAAAAATGGCTAAAATTCCAGTTGAAATTTTTTCAAAGTCCCTTAAAAATTTTCCAATTTTTGTCCCAATTCTTCCCATTCCCATTGAAACTTTTCAAATCCCTCTCAAAATTGTTGAAATTCTGTTGAAGCTTTTAAAATTCTCTCTAGAATTTTCAAAATCCATGTCCACATGTTTACAATTTCACGTCAAAAAATGGCTAAAATTCCAGTTGAAATTTTTTCAAAGTCCCTTAAAAATTTTCCAATTTTTGTCCCAATTCTTCCCATTCCCATTGAAACTTTTCAAATCCCTCTCAAAATTGTGGAAATTCTGTTGAAGCTTTTAAAATTCTCTCTAGAATTTTCAAAATCCATGTCCACATGTTTACAATTTCACGTCAAAAAATGGCTAAAATTCCAGTTGAAATTTTTTCAAAGTCCCTTAAAAATTTTCCAATTTTTGTCCCAATTCTTCCCATTCCCATTGAAACTTTTCAAATCCCTCTCAAAATTGTTGAAATTCTGTTGAAGCTTTTAAAATTCTCTCTAGAATTTTCAAAATCCACTTCAACATGTTTACAATTTCACGTCAAAAAATTGCTAAAATTCCAGTTGAAATTTTTTCAAAGTCCCTTAAAAATTTTCCAATTTTTGTCCCAATTCTTCCCATTCCCATTGAAACTTTTCAAATCCCTCTCAAAATTGTTGAAATTCTCTTGAAGCTTTTAAAATTCTCTCTAGAATTTTCAAAATCCATGTCCACATGTTTATAATTTCACGTCAAAAAATGGCTAAAATTCCAGCTGAAATTTTTTCAAAGTCCCTTAAAATTTTCCAATTTTTGTCCCAATTCTTCCCATTCCCATTGAAACTTTTCAAATCCCTCTCAAAATTGTTGAAATTCTCTTGAAGCTTTTAAAATTCTCTCTAGAATTTTCAAAATCCATGGCCACATGTTTACAATTTCACGTCAAAAAATGGCTAAAATTCCAGTTGAAATTTTTTCAAAGTCCCTTAAAAATTTTCCAATTTTTGCCCCGATTCTTCCCATTCCCATTGAAACTTTTCAAATCCCTCTCAAAATTGTTGAAATTCTGTTGAAGCTTTTAAAATTCTCTCTAGAATTTTCAAAATCCATGTCCACATGTTTACAATTTCACGTCAAAAAATGGCTAAAATTCCAGTTGAAATTTTTTCAAAGTCCCTTAAAAAATTTCCAATTTTTGTCCCAATTCTTCCCATTCCCATTGAAACTTTTCAAATCCCTCCCAAAATTGTTGAAATTCTGTTGAAGCTTTTAAAATTCTCACTAGAATTTTCAAAATCCACTTCATCATGTTTACAATTTCACGTCAAAAAATGGCTAAAATTCCAGTTGAAATTTTTTCAAAGTCCCTTAAAAAATTTCCAATTTTTGTCCCAATTCTTCCCATTCCCATTGAAACTTTTCAAATCCCTCTCAAAATTGTTGAAATTCTGTTGAAGCTTTTAAAATTCTCTCTAGAATTTTCAAAATCCATGTCCACATGTTTACAATTTCACGTCAAAAAATGGCTAAAATTCCAGTTGAAATTTTTTCAAAGTCCCTTAAAAATTTTCCAATTTTTGTCCCAATTCTTCCCATTCCCATTGAAACTTTTCAAATCCCTCTCAAAATTGTTGAAATTCTCTTGAAGCTTTTAAAATTCTCTCTAGAATTTTCAAAATCCATGTCCACATGTTTACAATTTCACGTCAAAAAATGGCTAAAATTCCAGTTGAAATTTTTTCAAAGTCCCTTAAAAATTTTCCAATTTTTGTCCCAATTCTTCCCATTCCCATTGAAACTTTTCAAATCCCTCTCAAAATTGTTGAAATTCTCTTGAAGCTTTTAAAATTCTCTCTAGAATTTTCAAAATCCATGTCCACATGTTTACAATTTCACGTCAAAAAATGGCTAAAATTCCAGTTGAAATTTTTTCAAAGTCCCTTAAAAATTTTCCAATTTTTGTCCCAATTCTTCCCATTCCCATTGAAACTTTTCAAATCCCTCTCAAAATTGTTGAAATTCTGTTGAAGCTTTTAAAATTCTCTCTAGAATTTTCAAAATCCATGTCCACATGATTACAATTTCACGTCAAAAAATGGCTAAAATTCCAGTTGAAATTTTTTCAAAGTCCCTTAAAAATTTTCCAATTTTTGTCCCAATTCTTCCCATTCCCATTGAAACTTTTCAAATCCCTCTCAAAATTGTTGAAATTCTGTTGAAGCTTTTAAAATTCTCTCTAGAATTTTCAAAATCCATGTCCACATGTTTACAATTTAACGTCAAAAAATTGCTAAAATTCCAATTGAAATTTTTTCAAAGTCCCTTAAAAATTTTCCAATTTTTGTCCCAATTCTTCCCATTCCCATTGAAACTTTTCAAATCCCTCTCAAAATTGCTGAAATTCTGTTGAAGCTTTTAAAATTCTCTCTAGAATTTTCAAAATCCATGTCCACATGTTTACAATTTCACGTCAAAAAATGGCTAAAATTCCAGTTGAAATTTTTTCAAAGTCCCTTAAAAATTTTCCAATTTTTGTCCCAATTCTTCCCATTCCCATTGAAACTTTTCAAATCCCTCTCAAAATTGTTGAAATTCTCTTGAAGCTTTTAAAATTCTCTCTAGAATTTTCAAAATCCATGGCCACATGTTTACAATTTCACGTCAAAAAATGGCTAAAATTCCAGTTGAAATTTTTTCAAAGTCCCTTAAAAATTTTCCAATTTTTGTCCCAATTCTTCCCATTCCCATTGAATCTTTTCAAATCCCTCTCAAAATTGTTGAAATTCTGTTGAAGCTTTTAAAATTCTCTCTAGAATTTTCAAAATCCATGGCCACATGTTTACAATTTCACGTCAAAAAATGGCTAAAATTCCAGTTGAAATTTTTTCAAAGTCTCTGAAAAATTTTCCAACTTTTGTCCCAATTCTTCCCATTCCCATTGAAACTTTTCAAATCCCTCTCAAAATTGTGGAAATTCTGTTGAAGCTTTTAAAATTCTCTCTAGAATTTTCAAAATCCATGGCCACATGTTTACAATTTCACGTCAAAAAATGGCTAAAATTCCAGTTGAAATTTTTTCAAAGTCCCTGAAAAATTTTCCAATTTTTGTCCCAATTCTTCACATTCCCATTGAAACTTTTCAAATCCCTCTCAAAATTGTGGAAATTCTGTTGAAGCTTTTAAAATTCTCTCTAGAATTTTCAAAATCCATGTCCACATGTTTACAATTTCACGTCAAAAAATGGCTAAAATTCCAGTTGAAATTTTTTCAAAGTCCCTTAAAAATTTTCCAATTTTTGTCCCAATTCTTCCCATTCCCATTGAAACTTTTCAAATCCCTCTCAAAATTGTTGAAATTCTCTTGAAGCTTTTAAAATTCTCTCTAGAATTTTCAAAATCCATGTCCACATGTTTATAATTTCACGTCAAAAAATGGCTAAAATTCCAGCTGAAATTTTTTCAAAGTCCCTTAAAAATTTTCCAATTTTTGTCCCAATTCTTCCCATTCCCATTGCAACTTTTCAAATCCCTCTCAAAATTGTTGAAATTCTGTTGAAGCTTTTAAAATTCTCTCTAGAATTTTCAAAATCCATGTCCACATGTTTACAATTTCACGTCAAAAAATGGCTAAAATTCCAGTTGCAATTTTTTCAAAGTCCCTTAAAAATTTTCCAATTTTTGTCCCAATTCTTCCCATTCCCATTGAAACTTTTCAAATCCCTCTCAAAATTGTTGAAATTCTGTTGAAGCTTTTAAAATTCTCTCTAGAATTTTCAAAATCCATGTCCACATGTTTACAATTTCACGTCAAAAAATGGCTAAAATTCCAGTTGAAATTTTTTCAAAGTCCCTTAAAAAATTTCCAATTTTTGTCCCAATTCTTCCCATTCCCATTGAAACTTTTCAAATCCCTCCAAAAATTGTTGAAATTCTGTTGAGGCTTTTAAAATTCTCTCTAGAATTTTCAAAATCCACTTCATCATGTTTACAATTTCACGTCAAAAAATTGCTAAAATTCCAGTTGAAACTTTTTCAAAGTCCCTTAAAAATTTTCCAATTTTTGTCCCAATTCTTCCCATTCCCATTGAAACTTTTCAAATCCCTCTCAAAATTGGTGAAATTCTGTTGAAGCTTTTAAAATTCTCTCTAGAATTTTCAAAATCCATGTCCACATGTTTACAATTTCACGTCAAAAAATTGCTAAAATTCCAGTTGAAACTTTTTCAAAGTCCCTTAAAAATTTTCCAATTTTTGTCCCAATTCTTCCCATTCCCATTGAAACTTTTCAAATCCCTCTCAAAATTGTTGAAATTCTGTTGAAGCTTTTAAAATTCTCTCTAGAATTTTCAAAATCCATGTCCACATGTTTACAATTTCACGTCAAAAAATGGCTAAAATTCCAGTTGAAATTTTTTCAAAGTCCCTTAAAAATTTTCCAATTTTTGTCCCAATTCTTCCCATTCCCATTGAAACTTTTCAAATCCCTCTCAAAATTGTTGAAATTCTCTTGAAGCTTTTAAAATTCTCTCTAGAATTTTCAAAATCCATGTCCACATGTTTACAATTTCACGTCAAAAAATGGCTAAAATTCCAGTTGCAATTTTTTCAAAGTCCCTTAAAAATTTTCCAATTTTTGTCCCAATTCTTCCCATTCCCATTGAAACTTTTCAAATCCCTCTCAAAATTGTGGAAATTCTCTTGAAGCTTTTAAAATTCTCTCTAGAATTTTCAAAATCCATGTCCACATGCTTACAATTTCACGTCAAAAAATGGCTAAAATTCCAGTTGAAATTTTTTCAAAGTCCCTTAAAAATTTTCCAATTTTTGTCCCAATTCTTCCCATTCCCATTGAAACTTTTCAAATCCCTCTCAAAATTGTTGAAATTCTCTTGAAGCTTTTAAAATTCTCTCTAGAATTTTCAAAATCCATGTCCACATGTTTACAATTTCACATCAAAAAATGGCTAAAATTCCAGTTGAAATTTTTTCAAAGTCCCTTAAAAATTTTCCAATTTTTGTCCCAATTCTTCCCATTCCCATTGAAACTTTTCAAATCCCTCTCAAAATTGTGGAAATTCTGTTGAAGCTTTTAAAATTCTCTCTAGAATTTTCAAAATCCATGGCCACATGTTTACAATTTCACGTCAAAAAATGGCTAAAATTCCAGTTGCAATTTTTTCAAAGTCCCTTAAAAATTTTCCAATTTCTGTCCCAATTCTTCCCATTCCCATTGAAACTTTTCAAATCCCTCTCAAAATTGTGGAAATTCTGTTGAAGCTTTTAAAATTCTCTCTAGAATTTTCAAAATCCATGTCCACATGTTTACAATTTCACGTCAAAAAATGGCTAAAATTCCAGTTGAAATTTTTTCAAAGTCCCTGAAAAATTTTCCAATTTTTGTCCCAATTCTTCCCATTCCCATTGAAACTTTTCAAATCCCTCTAAAAATTGTGGAAATTCTCTTGAAGCTTTTAAAATTCTCTCTAGAATTTTCAAAATCCATGTCCACATGTTTACAATTTCACGTCAAAAAATGGCTAAAATTCCAGTTGAAATTTTTTCAAAGTCCCTGAAAAATTTTCCAATTTTTGTCCCAATTCTTCCCAGTCCCATTGAAACTTTTCAAATCCCTCTCAAAATTGTGGAAATTCTGTTGAAGCTTTTAAAATTCTCTCTAGAATTTTCAAAATCCATGTCCACATGTTTACAATTTCACGTCAAAAAATGGCTAAAATTCCAGTTGAAATTTTTTCAAAGTCCCTTAAAAATTTTCCAATTTTTGTCCCAATTCTTCCCATTCCCATTGAAACTTTTCAAATCCCTCTCAAAATTGTGGAAATTCTGTTGAAGCTTTTAAAATTCTCTCTAGAATTTTCAAAATCCATGTCCACATGTTTACAATTTCACGTCAAAAAATGGCTAAAATGCCAGTTGAAATTTTTTCAAAGTCTCTGAAAAATTTTTCAATTTTTGCCCCAATTCTTCCCATTCCCATTGAAACTTTTCAAATCCCTCTCAAAATTGTTGAAATTCTCTTGAAGCTTTTAAAATTCTCTCTAGAATTTTCAAAATCCATGTCCACATGTTTACAATTTCACGTCAAAAAATGGCTAAAATTCCAGTTGAAATTTTTTCAAAGTCCCTTAAAAATTTTCCAATTTTTGTCCCAATTCTTCCCATTCCCATTGAAACTTTTCAAATCCCTCTCAAAATTGTGGAAATTCTGTTGAAGCTTTTAAAATTCTCTCTAGAATTTTCAAAATCCATGTCCACATGTTTACAATTTCACGTCAAAAAATGGCTAAAATTCCAGTTGAAATTTTTTCAAAGTCCCTTAAAAATTTTCCAATTTTTGTCCCAATTCTTCCCATTCCCATTGAAACTTTTCAAATCCCTCTCAAAATTGTTGAAATTCTCTTGAAGCTTTTAAAATTCTCTCTAGAATTTTCCAAACCACTTCAACATGTTTACAATTTCACGTCAAAAAATGGCTAAAATTCCAGTTGAAATTTTTTCAAAGTCCCTTAAAAATTTTCCAATTTTTGTCCCAATTCTTCCCATTCCCATTGAAACTTTTCAAATCCCTCTCAAAATTGTGGAAATTCTGTTGAAGCTTTTAAAATTCTCTCTAGAATTTTCAAAATCCATGTCCACATGTTTACAATTTCACGTCAAAAAATGGCTAAAATGCCAGTTGAAATTTTTTCAAAGTCCCTTAAAAATTTTCCAATTTTTGTCCCAATTCTTCCCATTCCCATTGAAACTTTTCAAATCCCTCTCAAAATTGTGGAAATTCTGTTGAAGCTTTTAAAATTCTCTCTAGAATTTTCAAAATCCATGGCCACATGTTTACAATTTCACGTCAAAAAATGGCTAAAATTCCAGCTGAAATTTTTTCAAAGTCCCTTAAAAATTTTCCAATTTTTGTCCCAATTCTTCCCATTCCCATTGAAACTTTTCAAATCCCTCTCAAAATTGTGGAAATTCTGTTGAAGCTTTTAAAATTCTCTCTAGAATTTTCAAAATCCATGTCCACATGTTTACAATTTCACGTCAAAAAATGGCTAAAATTCCAGTTGCAATTTTTTCAAAGTCCCTTAAAAATTTTCCAATTTTTGTCCCAATTCTTCCCATTCCCATTGAAACTTTTCAAATCCCTCCCAAAATTGTTGAAATTCTGTTGAAGCTTTTAAAATTCTCTCTAGAATTTTCAAAATCCACTTCATCATGTTTACAATTTCACGTCAAAAAATGGCTAAAATTCCAGTTGAAATTTTTTCAAAGTCCCTTAAAAATTTTCCAATTTTTGTCCCAATTCTTCCCATTCCCATTGAAACTTTTCAAATCCCTCTCAAAATTGTTGAAATTCTGTTGAAGCTTTTAAAATTCTCTCTAGAATTTTCAAAATCCATGTCCACATGTTTATAATTTCACGTCAAAAAATGGCTAAAATTCCAGCTGAAATTTTTTCAAAGTCCCTTAAAAATTTTCTAATTTTCGTCCCAATTCTTCCCATTCCCATTGAAACTTTTCAAATCCCTCTCAAAATTGTTGAAATTCTGTTGAAGCTTTTAAAATTCTCTCTAGAATTTTCAAAATCCATGTCCACATGTTTACAATTTCACGTCAAAAAATGGCTAAAATTCCAGTTGAAATTTTTTCAAAGTCCCTTAAAAATTTTCCAATTTTTGTCCCAATTCTTCCCATTCCCATTGAAACTTTTCAAATCCCTCTCAAAATTGTTGAAATTCTCTTGAAGCTTTTAAAATTCTCTCTAGAATTTTCAAAATCCATGTCCACATGTTTACAATTTCACGTCAAAAAATGGCTAAAATGCCAGTTGAAATTTTTTCAAAGTCCCTTAAAAATTTTCCAATTTTTGTCCCAATTCTTCCCATTCCCATTGAAACTTTTCAAATCCCTCTCAAAATTGTGGAAATTCTGTTGAAGCTTTTAAAATTCTCTCTAGAATTTTCAAAATCCATGTCCACATGTTTACAATTTCACGTCAAAAAATGGCTAAAATTCCAGTTGAAATTTTTTCAAAGTCCCTTAAAAATGTTCCAATTTTTGTCCCAATTCTTCCCATTCCCATTGAAACTTTTCAAATCCCTCTCCAAATTGTTGAAATTCTGTTGAAGCTTTTAAAATTCTCTCTAGAATTTTCAAAATCCACTTCATCATGTTTACAATTTCACGTCAAAAAATTGCTAAAATTCCAGTTGAAATTTTTTCAAAGTCCCTTAAAAATTTTCCAATTTTTGTCCCAATTCTTCCCATTCCCATTGAAACTTTTCAAATCCCTCTCAAAATTGTGGAAATTCTCTTGAAGCTTTTAAAAGTCTCTCTAGAATTTTCAAAATCCATGTCCACATGTTTACAATTTCACGTCAAAAAATGGCTAAAATGCCAGTTGAAATTTTTTCAAAGTCCCTTAAAAATTTTCCAATTTTTGTCCCAATTCTTCCCATTCCCATTGAAACTTTTCAAATCCCTCTCAAAATTGTGGAAATTCTGTTGAAGCTTTTAAAATTCTCTCTAGAATTTTCAAAATCCATGTCCACATGTTTACAATTTCACGTCAAAAAATGGCTAAAATTCCAGTTGAAATTTTTTCAAAGTCCCTTAAAAATTTTCCAATTTTTGTCCCAATTCTTCCCATTCCCATTGAAACTTTTCAAATCCCTCTCAAAATTGTGGAAATTCTGTTGAAGCTTTTAAAATTCTCTCTAGAATTTTCAAAATCCACTTCATCATGTTTACAATTTCACGTCAAAAAATGGCTAAAATTCCAGTTGAAATTTTTTCAAAGTCCCTTAAAAATTTTCCAATTTTTGTCCCAATTCTTCCCATTCCCATTGAAACTTTTCAAATCCCTCTCAAAATTGTGGAAATTCTGTTGAAGCTTTTAAAATTCTCTCTAGAATTTTCAAAATCCATGGCCACATGTTTACAATTTCACGTCAAAAAATGGCTAAAATTCCAGCTGAAATTTTTTCAAAGTCCCTTAAAAATTTTACAATTTTTGTCCCAATTCTTCCCATTCCCATTGAAACTTTTCAAATCCCTCTCAAAATTGTGGAAATTCTGTTGAAGCTTTTAAAATTCTCTCTAGAATTTTCAAAATCCATGTCCACATGTTTACAATTTCACGTCAAAAAATGGCTAAAATTCCAGTTGCAATTTTTTCAAAGTCCCTTAAAAATTTTCCAATTTTTGTCCCAATTCTTCCCATTCCCATTGAAACTTTTCAAATCCCTCCCAAAATTGTTGAAATTCTGTTGAAGCTTTTAAAATTCTCTCTAGAATTTTCAAAATCCACTTCATCATGTTTACAATTTCACGTCAAAAAATGGCTAAAATTCCAGTTGAAATTTTTTCAAAGTCCCTTAAAAATTTTCCAATTTTTGTCCCAATTCTTCCCATTCCCATTGAAACTTTTCAAATCCCTCTCAAAATTGTTGAAATTCTGTTGAAGCTTTTAAAATTCTCTCTAGAATTTTCAAAATCCATGTCCACATGTTTATAATTTCACGTCAAAAAATGGCTAAAATTCCAGCTGAAATTTTTTCAAAGTCCCTTAAAAATTTTCTAATTTTCGTCCCAATTCTTCCCATTCCCATTGAAACTTTTCAAATCCCTCTCAAAATTGTTGAAATTCTGTTGAAGCTTTTAAAATTCTCTCTAGAATTTTCAAAATCCATGTCCACATGTTTACAATTTCACGTCAAAAAATGGCTAAAATTCCAGTTGAAATTTTTTCAAAGTCCCTTAAAAATTTTCCAATTTTTGTCCCAATTCTTCCCATTCCCATTGAAACTTTTCAAATCCCTCTCAAAATTGTTGAAATTCTCTTGAAGCTTTTAAAATTCTCTCTAGAATTTTCAAAATCCATGTCCACATGTTTACAATTTCACGTCAAAAAATGGCTAAAATGCCAGTTGAAATTTTTTCAAAGTCCCTTAAAAATTTTCCAATTTTTGTCCCAATTCTTCCCATTCCCATTGAAACTTTTCAAATCCCTCTCAAAATTGTGGAAATTCTGTTGAAGCTTTTAAAATTCTCTCTAGAATTTTCAAAATCCATGGCCACATGTTTACAATTTCACGTCAAAAAATGGCTAAAATTCCAGTTGAAATTTTTTCAAAGTCCCTTAAAAATTTTCCAATTTTTGTCCCAATTCTTCCCATTCCCATTGAAACTTTTCAAATCCCTCTCAAAATTGTTGAAATTCTGTTGAAGCTTTTAAAATTCTCTCTAGAATTTTCAAAATCCACTTCATCATGTTTACAATTTCACGTCAAAAAATTGCTAAAATTCCAGTTGAAATTTTTTCAAAGTCCCTTAAAAATTTTCCAATTTTTGTCCCAATTCTTCCCATTCCCATTGAAACTTTTCAAATCCCTCTCAAAATTGTGGAAATTCTCTTGAAGCTTTTAAAAGTCTCTCTAGAATTTTCAAAATCCATGTCCACATGTTTACAATTTCACGTCAAAAAATGGCTAAAATGCCAGTTGAAATTTTTTCAAAGTCCCTTAAAAATTTTCCAATTTTTGTCCCAATTCTTCCCATTCCCATTGAAACTTTTCAAATCCCTCTCAAAATTGTGGAAATTCTGTTGAAGCTTTTAAAATTCTCTCTAGAATTTTCAAAATCCATGTCCACATGTTTACAATTTCACGTCAAAAAATGGCTAAAATTCCAGTTGAAATTTTTTCAAAGTCCCTTAAAAATTTTCCAATTTTTGTCCCAATTCTTCCCATTCCCATTGAAACTTTTCAAATCCCTCTCAAAATTGTGGAAATTCTGTTGAAGCTTTTAAAATTCTCTCTAGAATTTTCAAAATCCACTTCATCATGTTTACAATTTCACGTCAAAAAATGGCTAAAATTCCAGTTGAAATTTTTTCAAAGTCCCTTAAAAATTTTCCAATTTTTGTCCCAATTCTTCCCATTCCCATTGAAACTTTTCAAATCCCTCTCAAAATTGTTGAAATTCTCTTGAAGCTTTTAAAATTCTCTCTAGAATTTTCAAAATCCATGTCCACATGTTTATAATTTCACGTCAAAAAATGGCTAAAATTCCAGCTGAAATTTTTTCAAAGTCCCTTAAAAATTTTCCAATTTTTGTCCCAATTCTTCCCATTCCCATTGAAACTTTTCAAATCCCTCTCAAAATTGTTGAAATTCTGTTGAAGCTTTTAAAATTCTCTCTAGAACTTTCAAAATCCATGGCCACATGTTTACAATTTCACGTCAAAAAATGGCTAAAATTCCAGTTGAAATTTTTTCAAAGTCCCTTAAAAATTTTCCAATTTTTGTCCCAATTCTTCCCATTCCCATTGAAACTTTTCAAATCCCTCTCAAAATTGTTGAAATTCTCTTGAAGCTTTTAAAATTCTCTCTAGAATTTTCAAAATCCATGGCCACATGTTTACAATTTCACGTCAAAAAATGGCTAAAATTCCAGTTGAAATTTTTTCAAAGTCCCTTAAAGTTTTCCAATTTTTGTCCCAATTCTTCCCATTCCCATTGAAACTTTTCAAATCCCTCTCAAAATTGTTGAAATTCTGTTGAAGCTTTAAAAATTCTCTCTAGAATTTTCAAAATCCATGTCCACATGTTTACAATTTCACGTCAAAAAATGGCTAAAATTCCAGTTGAAATTTTTTCAAAGTCTCTGAAAAATTTTCCAATTTTTGCCCCAATTCTTCCCATTCCCATTGAAACTTTTCAAATCCCTCTCAAAATTGTTGAAATTCTCTTGAAGCTTTTAAAATTCTCTCTAGAATTTTCAAAATCCCTGTCCACATGTTTACAATTTCACATAAAAAATGGCTAAAATTCCAGTTGAAATTTTTTCAAAGTCCCTTAAAAATTTTCCAATTTTTTTCCCAATTCTTCCCATTCCCATTGAAACTTTTCAAATCCCTCTCAAAATTGTTGAAATTCTCTTGAAGCTTTTAAAATTCTCTCTAGAATTTTCAAAATCCATGTCCACATGTTTACAATTTCACGTCAAAAAATGGCTAAAATGCCAGTTGAAATTTTTTCAAAGTCCCTTAAAAATTTTCCAATTTTTGTCCCAATTCTTCCCATTCCCATTGAAACTTTTCAAATCCCTCTCAAAATTGTTGAAATTCTGTTGAAGCTTTTAAAATTCTCTCTAGAATTTTCAAAATCCATGTCCACATGTTTACAATTTCACGTCAAAAAATGGCTAAAATTCCAGTTGAAATTTTTTCAAAGTCCCTTAAAAATTTTCCAATTTTTGTCCCAATTCTTCCCATTCCCATTGAAACTTTTCAAATCCCTCCCAAAATTGTTGAAATTCTGTTGAAGCTTTTAAAATTCTCTCTCGAATTTTCAAAATCCACTTCATAATGTTTACAATTTCACGTCAAAAAATGGCTAAAATTCCAGTTGAAATTTTTTCAAAGTCCCTTAAAAATTTTCCAATTTTTGTCCCAATTCTTCCCATTCCCATTGAAACTTTTCAAATCCCTCTCAAAATTGTAGAAATTCTGTTGAAGCTTTTAAAATTCTCTCTAGAATTTTCAAAATCCATGTCCACATGTTTATAATTTCACGTCAAAAAATGGCTAAAATTCCAGCTGAAATTTTTTCAAAGTCCCTTAAAAATTTTCCAATTTTTGTCCCAATTCTTCCCATTCCCATTGAAACTTTTCAAATCCCTCTCAAAATTGTTGAAATTCTCTTGAAGCTTTTAAAATTCTCTCTAGAATTTTCAAAATCCATGTCCACATGTTTACAATTTCACGTCAAAAAATGGCTAAAATTCCAGTTGAAATTTTTTCAAAGTCCCTTAAAAATTTTCCAATTTTTGTCCCAATTCTTCCCATTCCCATTGAAACTTTTCAAATCCCTCTCAAAATTGTTGAAATTCTGTTGAAGCTTTTAAAATTCTCTCTCGAATTTTCAAAATCCACTTCATAATGTTTACAATTTCACGTCAAAAAATGGCTAAAATTCCAGTTGAAATTTTTTCAAAGTCCCTTAAAAATTTTCCAATTTTTGTCCCAATTCTTCCCATTCCCATTGAAACTTTTCAAATCCCTCTCAAAATTGTTGAAATTCTGTTGAAGCTTTAAAAATTCTCTCTAGAATTTTCAAAATCCATGGCCACATGTTTACAATTTCACGTCAAAAAATGGCTAAAATTCCAGTTGAAATTTTTTCAAAGTCTCTGAAAAATTTTCCAATTTTTGCCCCAAATCTTCCCATTCCCATTGAAGCTTTTCAAATCCCTCTCAAAATTGTGGAAATTCTGTTGAAGCTTTTAAAATTCTCTCTAGAATTTTCAAAATCCATGTCCACATGTTTACAATTTCACGTCAAAAAATGGCTAAAATTCCAGTTGCAATTTTTTCAAAGTCCCTTAAAAATTTTCCAATTTTTGTCCCAATTCTTCCCATTCCCATTGAAACTTTTCAAATCCCTCTCAAAATTGTTGAAATTCTGTTGAAGCTTTTAAAATTCTCTCTAGAATTTTCAAAATCCATGGCCACATGTTTACAATTTCACGTCAAAAAATGGCTAAAATTCCAGTTGAAATTTTTTCAAAGTCCCTTAAAGTTTTCCAATTTTTGTCCCAATTCTTCCCATTCCCATTGAAACTTTTCAAATCCCTCTCAAAATTGTGGAAATTCTGTTGAAGCTTTTAAAATTCTCTCTAGAATTTTCAAAATCCATGTCCACATGTTTACAATTTCACGTCAAAAAATGGCTAAAATTCCAGTTGAAATTTTTTCAAAGTCCCTTAAAAATTTTCCAATTTTTGTCCCAATTCTTCCCATTCCCATTGAAACTTTTCAAATCCCTCTCAAAATTGTTGAAATTCTCTTGAAGCTTTTAAAATTCTCTCTAGAATTTTCAAAATCCATGGCCACATGTTTACAATTTCACGTCAAAAAATGGCTAAAATGCCAGTTGAAATTTTTTCAAAGTCCCTTAAAAATTTTCCAATTTTTGTCCCAATTCTTCCCATTCCCATTGAAACTTTTCAAATCCCTCTCAAAATTGTGGAAACTCTGTTGAAGCTTTTAAAATTCTCTCTAGAATTTTCAAAATCCATGTCCACATGTTTACAATTTCACATAGAAAAATGGCTAAAATTCCAGTTGCAATTTTTTCAAAGTCCCTTAAAAATTTTCCAATTTTTGTCCCAATTCTTCCCATTCCCATTGAAACTTTTCAAATCCCTCCCAAAATTGTTGAAATTCTGTTGAAGCTTTTAAAATTCTCTCTAGAATTTTCAAAATCCACTTCATCATGTTTACAATTTCACGTCAAAAAATGGCTAAAATTCCAGTTGAAATTTTTTCAAAGTCCCTTAAAAATTTTCCAATTTTTGTCCCAATTCTTCCCATTCCCATTGAAACTTTTCAAATCCCTCTCAAAATTGTTGAAATTCTGTTGAAGCTTTAAAAATTCTCTCTAGAATTTTCAAAATCCATGGCCACATGTTTACAATTTCACGTCAAAAAATGGCTAAAATTCCAGTTGAAATTTTTTCAAAGTCTCTGAAAAATTTTCCAATTTTTGCCCCAATTCTTCCCATTCCCATTGAAGCTTTTCAAATCCCTCTCAAAATTGTGGAAATTCTGTTGAAGCTTTTAAAATTCTCTCTAGAATTTTCAAAATCCATGTCCACATGTTTACAATTTCACGTCAAAAAATGGCTAAAATTCCAGTTGCAATTTTTTCAAAGTCCCTTAAAAATTTTCCAATTTTTGTCCCAATTCTTCCCATTCCCATTGAAACTTTTCAAATCCCTCTCAAAATTGTTGAAATTCTGTTGAAGCTTTTAAAATTCTCTCTAGAATTTTCAAAATCCATGGCCACATGTTTACAATTTCACGTCAAAAAATGGCTAAAATTCCAGTTGAAATTTTTTCAAAGTCCCTTAAAGTTTTCCAATTTTTGTCCCAATTCTTCCCATTCCCATTGAAACTTTTCAAATCCCTCTCAAAATTGTGGAAATTCTGTTGAAGCTTTTAAAATTCTCTCTAGAATTTTCAAAATCCATGTCCACATGTTTACAATTTCACGTCAAAAAATTGCTAAAATTCCAGTTGAAATTTTTTCAAAGTCCCTTAAAAATTTTCCAATTTTTGTCCCAATTCTTCCCATTCCCATTGAAACTTTTCAAATCCCTCTCAAAATTGTTGAAATTCTCTTGAAGCTTTTAAAATTCTCTCTAGAATTTTCAAAATCCATGGCCACATGTTTACAATTTCACGTCAAAAAATGGCTAAAATGCCAGTTGAAATTTTTTCAAAGTCCCTTAAAAATTTTCCAATTTTTGTCCCAATTCTTCCCATTCCCATTGAAACTTTTCAAATCCCTCTCAAAATTGTGGAAACTCTGTTGAAGCTTTTAAAATTCTCTCTAGAATTTTCAAAATCCATGTCCACATGTTTACAATTTCACGTCAAAAAATGGCTAAAATTCCAGTTGCAATTTTTTCAAAGTCCCTTAAAAATTTTCCAATTTTTGTCCCAATTCTTCCCATTCCCATTGAAACTTTTCAAATCCCTCCCAAAATTGTTGAAATTCTGTTGAAGCTTTTAAAATTCTCTCTAGAATTTTCAAAATCCACTTCATCATGTTTACAATTTCACGTCAAAAAATGGCTAAAATTCCAGTTGAAATTTTTTCAAAGTCCCTTAAAAATTTTCCAATTTTTGTCCCAATTCTTCCCATTCCCATTGAAACTTTTCAAATCCCTCTCAAAATTGTTGAAATTCTGTTGAAGCTTTTAAAATTCTCTCTAGAATTTTCAAAATCCATGTCCACATGTTTATAATTTCACGTCAAAAAATGGCTAAAATTCCAGCTGAAATTTTTTCAAAGTCCCTTAAAAATTTTCTAATTTTCGTCCCAATTCTTCCCATTCCCATTGAAACTTTTCAAATCCCTCTCAAAATTGTTGAAATTCTGTTGAAGCTTTTAAAATTCTCTCTAGAATTTTCAAAATCCATGTCCACATGTTTACAATTTCACGTCAAAAAATGGCTAAAATTCCAGTTGAAATTTTTTCAAAGTCCCTTAAAAATTTTCCAATTTTTGTCCCAATTCTTCCCATTCCCATTGAAACTTTTCAAATCCCTCTCAAAATTGTTGAAATTCTCTTGAAGCTTTTAAAATTCTCTCTAGAATTTTCAAAATCCATGTCCACATGTTTACAATTTCACGTCAAAAAATGGCTAAAATGCCAGTTGAAATTTTTTCAAAGTCCCTTAAAAATTTTCCAATTTTTGTCCCAATTCTTCCCATTCCCATTGAAACTTTTCAAATCCCTCTCAAAATTGTGGAAATTCTGTTGAAGCTTTTAAAATTCTCTCTAGAATTTTCAAAATCCATGTCCACATGTTTACAATTTCACGTCAAAAAATGGCTAAAATTCCAGTTGAAATTTTTTCAAAGTCCCTTAAAAATTTTCCAATTTTTGTCCCAATTCTTCCCATTCCCATTGAAACTTTTCAAATCCCTCTCCAAATTGTTGAAATTCTGTTGAAGCTTTTAAAATTCTCTCTAGAATTTTCAAAATCCACTTCATCATGTTTACAATTTCACGTCAAAAAATGGCTAAAATTCCAGTTGAAATTTTTTCAAAGTCCCTTAAAAATTTTCCAATTTTTGTCCCAATTCTTCCCATTCCCATTGAAACTTTTCAAATCCCTCTCAAAATTGTGGAAATTCTCTTGAAGCTTTTAAAAGTCTCTCTAGAATTTTCAAAATCCATGTCCACATGTTTACAATTTCACGTCAAAAAATGGCTAAAATGCCAGTTGAAATTTTTTCAAAGTCCCTTAAAAATTTTCCAATTTTTGTCCCAATTCTTCCCATTCCCATTGAAACTTTTCAAATCCCTCTCAAAATTGTGGAAATTCTGTTGAAGCTTTTAAAATTCTCTCTAGAATTTTCAAAATCCATGTCCACATGTTTACAATTTCACGTCAAAAAATGGCTAAAATTCCAGTTGAAATTTTTTCAAAGTCCCTTAAAAATTTTCCAATTTTTGTCCCAATTCTTCCCATTCCCATTGAAACTTTTCAAATCCCTCTCAAAATTGTGGAAATTCTGTTGAAGCTTTTAAAATTCTCTCTAGAATTTTCAAAATCCACTTCATCATGTTTACAATTTCACGTCAAAAAATGGCTAAAATTCCAGTTGAAATTTTTTCAAAGTCCCTTAAAAATTTTCCAATTTTTGTCCCAATTCTTCCCATTCCCATTGAAACTTTTCAAATCCCTCTCAAAATTGTTGAAATTCTCTTGAAGCTTTTAAAATTCTCTCTAGAATTTTCAAAATCCATGTCCACATGTTTATAATTTCACGTCAAAAAATGGCTAAAATTCCAGCTGAAATTTTTTCAAAGTCCCTTAAAAATTTTCCAATTTTTGTCCCAATTCTTCCCATTCCCATTGAAACTTTTCAAATCCCTCTCAAAATTGTTGAAATTCTGTTGAAGCTTTTAAAATTCTCTCTAGAACTTTCAAAATCCATGGCCACATGTTTACAATTTCACGTCAAAAAATGGCTAAAATTCCAGTTGAAATTTTTTCAAAGTCCCTTAAAAATTTTCCAATTTTTGTCCCAATTCTTCCCATTCCCATTGAAACTTTTCAAATCCCTCTCAAAATTGTTGAAATTCTCTTGAAGCTTTTAAAATTCTCTCTAGAATTTTCAAAATCCATGGCCACATGTTTACAATTTCACGTCAAAAAATGGCTAAAATTCCAGTTGAAATTTTTTCAAAGTCCCTTAAAGTTTTCCAATTTTTGTCCCAATTCTTCCCATTCCCATTGAAACTTTTCAAATCCCTCTCAAAATTGTTGAAATTCTGTTGAAGCTTTAAAAATTCTCTCTAGAATTTTCAAAATCCATGTCCACATGTTTACAATTTCACGTCAAAAAATGGCTAAAATTCCAGTTGAAATTTTTTCAAAGTCTCTGAAAAATTTTCCAATTTTTGCCCCAATTCTTCCCATTCCCATTGAAACTTTTCAAATCCCTCTCAAAATTGTTGAAATTCTCTTGAAGCTTTTAAAATTCTCTCTAGAATTTTCAAAATCCCTGTCCACATGTTTACAATTTCACATAAAAAATGGCTAAAATTCCAGTTGAAATTTTTTCAAAGTCCCTTAAAAATTTTCCAATTTTTTTCCCAATTCTTCCCATTCCCATTGAAACTTTTCAAATCCCTCTCAAAATTGTTGAAATTCTCTTGAAGCTTTTAAAATTCTCTCTAGAATTTTCAAAATCCATGTCCACATGTTTACAATTTCACGTCAAAAAATGGCTAAAATGCCAGTTGAAATTTTTTCAAAGTCCCTTAAAAATTTTCCAATTTTTGTCCCAATTCTTCCCATTCCCATTGAAACTTTTCAAATCCCTCTCAAAATTGTTGAAATTCTGTTGAAGCTTTTAAAATTCTCTCTAGAATTTTCAAAATCCACTTCATCATGTTTACAATTTCACGTCAAAAAATGGCTAAAATTCCAGTTGAAATTTTTTCAAAGTCCCTTAAAAATTTTCCAATTTTTGTCCCAATTCTTCCCATTCCCATTGAAACTTTTCAAATCCCTCTCAAAATTGTTGAAATTCTGTTGAAGCTTTAAAAATTCTCTCTAGAATTTTCAAAATCCATGGCCACATGTTTACAATTTCACGTCAAAAAATGGCTAAAATTCCAGTTGAAATTTTTTCAAAGTCCCTTAAAAATTTTCCAATTTTTGTCCCAATTCTTCCCATTCCCATTGAAACTTTTCAAATCCCTCTCAAAATTGTAGAAATTCTGTTGAAGCTTTTAAAATTCTCTCTAGAATTTTCAAAATCCATGTCCACATGTTTACAATTTCACGTCAAAAAATTGCTAAAATTCCAGTTGCAATTTTTTCAAAGTCCCTTAAAAATTTTCCAATTTTTGTCCCAATTCTTCCCATTCCCATTGAAACTTTTCAAATCCCTCTCAAAATTGTTGAAATTCTGTTGAAGCTTTAAAAATTCTCTCTAGAATTTTCAAAATCCATGGCCACATGTTTACAATTTCACGTCAAAAAATGGCTAAAATTCCAGTTGAAATTTTTTCAAAGTCTCTGAAAAATTTTCCAATTTTTGCCCCAATTCTTCCCATTCCCATTGAAACTTTTCAAATCCCTCTCAAAATTGTGGAAATTCTGTTGAAGCTTTTAAAATTCTCTCTAGAATTTTCAAAATCCATGGCCACATGTTTACAATTTCACGTCAAAAAATGGCTAAAATTCCAGTTGCAATTTTTTCAAAGTCCCTTAAAAATTTTCCAATTTTTGTCCCAATTCTTCCCATTCCCATTGAAACTTTTCAAATCCCTCTCAAAATTGTGGAAATTCTGTTGAAGCTTTTAAAATTCTCTCTAGAATTTTCAAAATCCATGGCCACATGTTTACAATTTCACGTCAAAAAATGGCTAAAATTCCAGTTGAAATTTTTTCAAAGTCCCTTAAAGTTTTCCAATTTTTGTCCCAATTCTTCCCATTCCCATTGAAACTTTTCAAATCCCTCTCAAAATTGTGGAAATTCTGTTGAAGCTTTTAAAATTCTCTCTAGAATTTTCAAAATCCATGTCCACATGTTTACAATTTCACGTCAAAAAATTGCTAAAATTCCAGTTGAAATTTTTTCAAAGTCCCTTAAAAATTTTCCAATTTTTGTCCCAATTCTTCCCATTCCCATTGAAACTTTTCAAATCCCTCTCAAAATTGTTGAAATTCTCTTGAAGCTTTTAAAATTCTCTCTAGAATTTTCAAAATCCATGGCCACATGTTTACAATTTCACGTCAAAAAATGGCTAAAATGCCAGTTGAAATTTTTTCAAAGTCCCTTAAAAATTTTCCAATTTTTGTCCCAATTCTTCCCATTCCCATTGAAACTTTTCAAATCCCTCTCAAAATTGTGGAAACTCTGTTGAAGCTTTTAAAATTCTCTCTAGAATTTTCAAAATCCATGGCCACATGTTTACAATTTCACGTCAAAAAATGGCTAAAATTCCAGTTGAAATTTTTTCAAAGTCCCTTAAAAATTTTCCAATTTTTGTCCCAATTCTTCCCATTCCCATTGAAACTTTTCAAATCCCTCTCAAAATTGTTGAAATTCTGTTGAAGCTTTTAAAATTCTCTCTAGAATTTTCAAAATCCACTTCATCATGTTTACAATTTCACGTCAAAAAATGGCTAAAATTCCAGTTGAAATTTTTTCAAAGTCCCTGAAAAATTTTCCAGTTTTTGTCCCAATTCTTCCCATTCCCATTGAAACTTTTCAAATCCCTCTCAAAATTGTGGAAATTCTGTTGAAGCTTTAAAAATTCTCTCTAGAATTTTCAAAATCCATGTCCACATGTTTACAATTTCACGTCAAAAAATGGCTAAAATTCCAGTTGAAATTTTTTCAAAGTCCCTTAAAAATTTTCCAATTTTTGTCCCAATTCTTCCCATTCCAATTGAAACTTTTCAAATCCCTCTCAAAATTGTTGAAATTCTGTTGAAGCTTTTAAAATTCTCTCTAGAATTTTCAAAATCCATGTCCACATGTTTACAATTTCACGTCAAAAAATGGCTAAAATTCCAGTTGAAATTTTTTCAAAGTCCCTGAAAAATTTTCCAATTTTTGTCCCAATTCTTCCCATTCCCATTGAAACTTTTCAAATCCCTCTCAAAATTGTGGAAATTCTGTTGAAGCTTTTAAAATTCTCTCTCGAATTTTCAAAATCCACTTCATAATGTTTACAATTTCACGTCAAAAAATGGCTAAAATTCCAGTTGAAATTTTTTCAAAGTCCCTTAAAAATTTTCCAATTTTTGTCCCAATTCTTCCCATTCCCATTGAAACTTTTCAAATCCCTCTCAAAATTGTAGAAATTCTGTTGAAGCTTTTAAAATTCTCTCTAGAATTTTCAAAATCCATGTCCACATGTTTATAATTTCACGTCAAAAAATGGCTAAAATTCCAGCTGAAATTTTTTCAAAGTCCCTTAAAAATTTTCCAATTTTGTCCCAATTCTTCCCATTCCCATTGAAACTTTTCAAATCCCTCTCAAAATTGTTGAAATTCTCTTGAAGCTTTTAAAATTCTCTCTAGAATTTTCAAAATCCATGTCCACATGTTTACAATTTCACGTCAAAAAATGGCTAAAATTCCAGTTGAAATTTTTTCAAAGTCCCTTAAAAATTTTCCAATTTTTGTCCCAATTCTTCCCATTCCCATTGAAACTTTTCAAATCCCTCTCAAAATGGTTGAAATTCTCTTGAAGCTTTTAAAATTCTCTCTAGAATTTTCAAAATCCATGTCCACATGTTTACAATTTCACGTCAAAAAATTGCTAAAATTCCAGTTGCAATTTTTTCAAAGTCCTTAAAAATTTTCCAATTTTTGGCCCAATTCTTCCCATTCCCATTGAAACTTTTCAAATCCCTCTCAAAATTGTTGAAATTCTGTTGAAGCTTTAAAAATTCTCTCTAGAATTTTCAAAATCCATGGCCACATGTTTACAATTTCACGTCAAAAAATGGCTAAAATTCCAGTTGAAATTTTTTCAAAGTCTCTGAAAAATTTTCCAATTTTTGCCCCAATTCTTCCCATTCCCATTGAAACTTTTCAAATCCCTCTCAAAATTGTGGAAATTCTGTTGAAGCTTTTAAAATTCTCTCTAGAATTTTCAAAATCCATGTCCACATGTTTACAATTTCACGTCAAAAAATGGCTAAAATTCCAGTTGCAATTTTTTCAAAGTCCCTTAAAAATTTTCCAATTTTTGTCCCAATTCTTCCCATTCCCATTGAAACTTTTCAAATCCCTCTCAAAATTGTTGAAATTCTGTGAAGCTTTTAAAATTCTCTCTAGAATTTTCAAAATCCATGGCCACATGTTTACAATTTCACGTCAAAAAATGGCTAAAATTCCAGTTGAAATTTTTTTCAAAGTCCCTTAAAGTTTTCCAATTTTTGTCCCAATTCTTCCCATTCCCATTGAAACTTTTCAAATCCCTCTCAAAATTGTGGAAATTCTGTTGAAGCTTTTAAAATTCTCTCTAGAATTTTCAAAATCCATGTCCACATGTTTTACAATTTCACGTCAAAAAATTGCTAAAATTCCAGTTGAAATTTTTTCAAAGTCCCTTAAAAATTTTCCAATTTTTGTCCCAATTCTTCCCATTCCCATTGAAACTTTTCAAATCCCTCTCAAAATTTGTTGAAATTCTCTTGAAGCTTTTAAAATTCTCTCTAGGAATTTTCAAAATCCATGGCCACATGTTTACAATTTCACGTCAAAAAATGGCTAAAATGCCAGTTGAAATTTTTTCAAAGTCCCTTAAAAATTTTCCAATTTTTGTCCCAATTCTTCCCATTCCCATTGAAACTTTTCAAATCCCTCTCAAAATTGTGGAAACTCTGTTGAAGCTTTTAAAATTCTCTCTAGAATTTTCAAAATCCATGTCCCACATGTTTACAATTTCACATAGAAAAATGGCTAAAATTCCGTTGCAATTTTTTTCAAAGTCCCTTAAAAATTTTCCAATCTTTGTCCCAATTCTTCCCATTCCCATTGAAACTTTTCAAATCCCTCCCAAAATTGTTGAAATTCTGTTGAAGCTTTTAAAATTCTCTCTAGAATTTTCAAAATCCACTTCATCATGTTTACAATTTCACGTCAAAAAATGGCTAAAATTCCAGTTGAAATTTTTTCAAAGTCCCTTCAAAATTTTCCAATTTTTGTCCAATTCTTCCCATTCCCATTGAAACTTTTCAAATCCCTCTCAAAATTGTTGAAATTCTCTTGAAGCTTTTAAAATTCTCTCTAGAATTTTCAAAACCACTTCAACATGTTTACAATTTCACGTCAAAAAAATGCTAAAATGCCAGTTTGAAATTTTTTCAAAGTCCCTTAAAAATTTTCCAATTTTTGTCCCAATTCTTCCCATTCCCATTGAAACTTTTCAAATCCCTCTCAAAATTGTTGAAATTCTCTTGAAGCTTTTAAAATTCTCTCTAGAATTTTCAAAATCCATGGCCACATGTTTACAATTTCACGTCAAAAAATGGCTAAAATTCCAGTTGAAATTTTTTCAAAGTCCCTTAAAAATTTTCCAATTTTTGTCCCAATTCTTCCCATTCCCATTGAAACTTTTCAAATCCCTCTCAAAATTGTTGAAATTCTGTTGAAGCTTTTAAAATTCTCTCTAGAATTTTCAAAATCCACTTCATCATGTTTACAATTTCACGTCAAAAAATGGCTAAAATTCCAGTTGAAATTTTTTCAAAGTCCCTGAAAAATTTTCCAATTTTTGTCCCAATTCTTCCCATTCCCATTGAAACTTTTCAAATCCCTCTCAAAATTGTGGAAATTCTGTTGAAGCTTTTAAAATTCTCTCTAGAATTTTCAAAATCCATGTCCACATGTTTACAATTTCACGTCAAAAAATGGCTAAAATTCCAGTTGAAATTTTTTCAAAGTCCCTTAAAAATTTTCCAATTTTTGTCCCAATTCTTCCCATTCCAATTGAAACTTTTCAAATCCCTCTCAAAATTGTTGAAATTCTGTTGAAGCTTTTAAAATTCTCTCTAGAATTTTCAAAATCCATGTCCACATGTTTACAATTTCACGTCAAAAAATGGCTAAAATTCCAGTTGAAATTTTTTCAAAGTCCCTGAAAAATTTTCCAATTTTTGTCCCAATTCTTCCCATTCCCATTGAAACTTTTCAAATCCCTCTCAAAATTGTGGAAATTCTGTTGAAGCTTTTAAAATTCTCTCTAGAATTTTCAAAATCCATGTCCACATGTTTACAATTTCACGTCAAAAAATTGCTAAAATTCCAGTTGAAATTTTTTCAAAGTCCCTTAAAAATTTTCCAATTTTTGTCCCAATTCTTCCCATTCCCATTGAAACTTTTCAAATCCCTCTCAAAATTGTGGAAATTCTGTTGAAGCTTTTAAAATTCTCTCTAGAATTTTCAAAATCCACTTCATCATGTTTACAATTTCACGTCAAAAAATGGCTAAAATGCCAGTTGAAATTTTTTCAAAGTCCCTTAAAAATTTTCCAATTTTTGTCCCAATTCTTCCCATTCCCATTGAAACTTTTCAAATCCCTCTCAAAATTGTGGAAATTCTGTTGAAGCTTTTAAAATTCTCTCTAGAATTTTCAAAATCCATGTCCACATGTTTACAATTTCACGTCAAAAAATTGCTAAAATTCCAGTTGAAATTTTTTCAAAGTCCCTTAAAAATTTTCCAATTTTTGTCCCAATTCTTCCCATTCCCATTGAAACTTTTCAAATCCCTCTCAAAATTGTTGAAATTCTCTTGAAGCTTTTAAAATTCTCTCTAGAATTTTCAAAATCCATGGCCACATGTTTACAATTTCACGTCAAAAAATGGCTAAAATGCCAGTTGAAATTTTTTCAAAGTCCCTTAAAAATTTTCCAATTTTTGTCCCAATTCTTCCCATTCCCATTGAAACTTTTCAAATCCCTCTCAAAATTGTGGAAATTCTGTTGAAGCTTTTAAAATTCTCTCTAGAATTTTCAAAATCCATGTCCACATGTTTACAATTTCACATAAAAAAATGGCTAAAATTCCAGTTGCAATTTTTTCAAAGTCCCTTAAAAATTTTCCAATCTTTGTCCCAATTCTTCCCATTCCCATTGAAACTTTTCAAATCCCTCCCAAAATTGTTGAAATTCTGTTGAAGCTTTTAAAATTCTCTCTAGAATTTTCAAAATCCACTTCATCATGTTTACAATTTCACGTCAAAAAATTGCTAAAATTCCAGTTGAAATTTTTTCAAAGTCCCTTAAAAATTTTCCAATTTTTGTCCCAATTCTTCCCATTCCCATTGAAACTTTTCAAATCCCTCTCAAAATTGTTGAAATTCTGTTGAAGCTTTTAAAATTCTCTCTAGAATTTTCAAAATCCATGTCCACATGTTTATAATTTCACGTCAAAAAATGGCTAAAATTCCAGCTGAAATTTTTTCAAAGTCCCTTAAAAATTTTCCAATTTTTGTCCCAATTCTTCCCATTCCCATTGAAACTTTTCAAATCCCTCTCAAAATTGTTGAAATTCTGTTGAAGCTTTTAAAATTCTCTCTAGAATTTTCAAAATCCATGTCCACATGTTTACAATTTCACGTCAAAAAATTGCTAAAATTCCAGTTGAAATTTTTTCAAAGTCCCTTAAAAATTTTCCAATTTTTGTCCCAATTCTTCCCATTCCCATTGAAACTTTTCAAATCCCTCTCAAAATTGTTGAAATTCTGTTGAAGCTTTTAAAATTCTCTCTAGAATTTTCAAAATCCATGTCCACATGTTTACAATTTCACGTCAAAAAATTGCTAAAATTCCAGTTGAAATTTTTTCAAAGTCCCTTAAAAATTTTCCAATTTTTGTCCCAATTCTTCCCATTCCCATTGAAACTTTTCAAATCCCTCTCAAAATTGTGGAAATTCTGTTGAAGCTTTTAAAATTCTCTCTAGAATTTTCAAAATCCATGGCCACATGTTTACAATTTCACGTCAAAAAATGGCTAAAATGCCAGTTGAAATTTTTTCAAAGTCCCTTAAAAATTTTCCAATTTTTGTCCCAATTCTTCCCATTCCCATTGAAACTTTTCAAATCCCTCTCAAAATTGTTGAAATTCTCTTGAAGCTTTTAAAATTCTCTCTAGAATTTTCAAAACCACTTCAACATGTTTACAATTTCACGTCAAAAAAATGCTAAAATGCCAGTTGAAATTTTTTCAAAGTCCCTTAAAAATTTTCCAATTTTTGTCCCAATTCTTCCCATTCCCATTGAAACTTTTCAAATCCCTCTCAAAATTGTTGAAATTCTGTTGAAGCTTTTAAAATTCTCTCTAGAATTTTCAAAATACATGGCCACATGTTTACAATTTCACGTCAAAAAATGGCTAAAATTCCAGTTGAAATTTTTTCAAAGTCCCTTAAAAATTTTCCAATTTTTGTCCCAATTCTTCCCATTCCAATTGAAACTTTTCAAATCCCTCTCAAAATTGTTGAAATTCTGTTGAAGCTTTTAAAATTCTCTCTAGAATTTTCAAAATCCATGGCCACATGTTTACAATTTCACGTCAAAAAATGGCTAAAATTCCAGTTGAAATTTTTTCAAAGTCCCTTAAAAATTTTCCAATTTTTGTCCCAATTCTTCCCATTCCCATTGAAACTTTTCAAATCCCTCTCAAAATTGTTGAAATTCTCTTGAAGCTTTTAAAATTCTCTCTAGAATTTTCAAAATCCATGTCCACATGTTTACAATTTCACGTCAAAAAATGGCTAAAATTCCAGTTGAAATTTTTTCAAAGTCCCTTAAAAATTTTCCAATTTTTGTCCCAATTCTTCCCATTCCCATTGAAACTTTTCAAATCCCTCTCAAAATTGTTGAAATTCTCTTGAAGCTTTTAAAATTCTCTCTAGAATTTTCAAAATCCATGGCCACATGTTTACAATTTCACGTCAAAAAATGGCTAAAATTCCAGTTGAAATTTTTTCAAAGTCCCTGAAAAATTTTCCAATTTTTGTCCCAATTCTTCCCATTCCCATTGAAACTTTTCAAATCCCTCTCAAAATTGTTGAAATTCTGTTGAAGCTTTTAAAATTCTCTCTAGAATTTTCAAAATCCATGTCCACATGTTTACAATTTCACGTCAAAAAATGGCTAAAATTCCAGTTGAAATTTTTTCAAAGTCCCTTAAAAATTTTCCAATTTTTGTCCCAATTCTTCCCATTCCCATTGAAACTTTTCAAATCCCTCTCAAAATTGTGGAAATTCTGTTGAAGCTTTTAAAATTCTCTCTAGAATTTTCAAAATCCATGTCCACATGTTTACAATTTCACGTCAAAAAATGGCTAAAATTCCAGTTGCAATTTTTTCAAAGTCCCTTAAAAATTTTCCAATTTTTGTCCCAATTCTTCCCATTCCCATTGAAACTTTTCAAATCCCTCTCAAAATTGTGGAAATTCTGTTGAAGCTTTTAAAATTCTCTCTAGAATTTTCAAAATCCATGTCCACATGTTTACAATTTCATGTCAAAAAATGGCTAAAATTCCAGTTGAAATTTTTTCAAAGTCCCTGAAAAATTTTCCAATTTTTGTCCCAATTCTTCCCATTCCCATTGAAACTTTTCAAATCCCTCTCAAAATTGTTGAAATTCTCTTGAAGCTTTTAAAATTCTCTCTAGAATTTTCAAAATCCATGGCCACATGTTTACAATTTCACGTCAAAAAATGGCTAAAATTCCAGTTGAAATTTTTTCAAAGTCCCTTAAAAATTTTCCAATTTTTGTCCCAATTCTTCCCATTCCCATTGAAACTTTTCAAATCCCTCTCAAAATTGTTGAAATTCTGTTGAAGCTTTTAAAATTCTCTCTAGAATTTTCAAAATCCATGGCCACATGTTTACAATTTCACGTCAAAAAATGGCTAAAATTCCAGTTGAAATTTTTTCAAAGTCCCTTCAAAATTTTCCAATTTTTGTCCCAATTCTTCCCATTCCCATTGAAACTTTTCAAATCCCTCTCAAAATTGTGGAAATTCTGTTGAAGCTTTTAAAATTCTCTCTAGAATTTTCAAAATCCATGTCCACATGTTTACAATTTCACGTCAAAAAATGGCTAAAATTCCAGTTGAAATTTTTTCAAAGTCCCTTAAAAATTTTCCAATTTTTGTCCCAATTCTTCCCATTCCCATTGAAACATTTCAAATCCCTCTCAAAATTGTTGAAATTCTGTTGAAGCTTTTAAAATTCTCTCTAGAATTTTCAAAATCCACTTCATCATATTTACAATTTCATGTAAAAAAATTGCTAAAATTCCAGTTGAAATTTTTTCAAAGTCCCTTAAAAATTTTCCAATTTTTGTCCCAATTCTTCCCATTCCCATTGAAACTTTTCAAATCCCTCTCAAAATTGTTGAAATTCTGTTGAAGCTTTTAAAATTCTCTCTAGAATTTTCAAAATCCATGGCCACATGTTTACAATTTCACGTCAAAAAATGGCTAAAATTCCAGTTGAAATTTTTTCAAAGTCCCTTAAAAATTTTCCAATTTTTGTCCCAATTCTTCCCATTCCAATTGAAACTTTTCAAATCCCTCTCAAAATTGTTGAAATTCTGTTGAAGCTTTTAAAATTCTCTCTAGAATTTTCAAAATACATGGCCACATGTTTACAATTTCACGTCAAAAAATGGCTAAAATTCCAGTTGAAATTTTTTCAAAGTCCCTTAAAAATTTTCCAATTTTTGTCCCAATTCTTCCCATTCCCATTGAAACTTTTCAAATCCCTCTCAAAATTGTTGAAATTCTCTTGAAGCTTTTAAAATTCTCTCTAGAATTTTCAAAATCCATGTCCACATGTTTACAATTTCACGTCAAAAAATGGCTAAAATTCCAGTTGAAATTTTTTCAAAGTCCCTTAAAAATTTTCCAATTTTTGTCCCAATTCTTCCCATTCCCATTGAAACTTTTCAAATCCCTCTCAAAATTGTTGAAATTCTCTTGAAGCTTTTAAAATTCTCTCTAGAATTTTCAAAATCCATGGCCACATGTTTACAATTTCACGTCAAAAAATGGCTAAAATTCCAGTTGAAATTTTTTCAAAGTCCCTGAAAAATTTTCCAATTTTTGTCCCAATTCTTCCCATTCCCATTGAAACTTTTCAAATCCCTCTCAAAATTGTTGAAATTCTGTTGAAGCTTTTAAAATTCTCTCTAGAATTTTCAAAATCCATGTCCACATGTTTACAATTTCACGTCAAAAAATGGCTAAAATTCCAGTTGAAATTTTTTCAAAGTCCCTTAAAAATTTTCCAATTTTTGTCCCAATTCTTCCCATTCCCATTGAAACTTTTCAAATCCCTCTCAAAATTGTGGAAATTCTGTTGAAGCTTTTAAAATTCTCTCTAGAATTTTCAAAATCCATGTCCACATGTTTACAATTTCACGTCAAAAAATGGCTAAAATTCCAGTTGCAATTTTTTCAAAGTCCCTTAAAAATTTTCCAATTTTTGTCCCAATTCTTCCCATTCCCATTGAAACTTTTCAAATCCCTCTCAAAATTGTGGAAATTCTGTTGAAGCTTTTAAAATTCTCTCTAGAATTTTCAAAATCCATGTCCACATGTTTACAATTTCATGTCAAAAAATGGCTAAAATTCCAGTTGAAATTTTTTCAAAGTCCCTGAAAAATTTTCCAATTTTTGTCCCAATTCTTCCCATTCCCATTGAAACTTTTCAAATCCCTCTCAAAATTGTTGAAATTCTCTTGAAGCTTTTAAAATTCTCTCTAGAATTTTCAAAATCCATGGCCACATGTTTACAATTTCACGTCAAAAAATGGCTAAAATTCCAGTTGAAATTTTTTCAAAGTCCCTTAAAAATTTTCCAATTTTTGTCCCAATTCTTCCCATTCCCATTGAAACTTTTCAAATCCCTCTCAAAATTGTTGAAATTCTGTTGAAGCTTTTAAAATTCTCTCTAGAATTTTCAAAATCCATGTCCACATGTTTACAATTTCACGTCAAAAAATGGCTAAAATTCCAGTTGAAATTTTTTCAAAGTCCCTGAAAAATTTTCCAATTTTTGTCCCAATTCTTCCCATTCCCATTGAAACTTTTCAAATCCCTCTCAAAATTGTGGAAATTCTGTTGAAGCTTTTAAAATTCTCTCTAGAATTTTCAAAATCCATGTCCACATGTTTACAATTTCACGTCAAAAAATGGCTAAAATTCCAGTTGAAATTTTTTCAAAGTCCCTTAAAAATTTTCCAATTTTTGTCCCAATTCTTCCCATTCCCATTGAAACTTTTCAAATCCCTCTCAAAATTGTTGAAATTCTGTTGAAGCTTTTAAAATTCTCTCTAGAATTTTCAAAACCACTTCAATATGTTTACAATTTCACGTCAAAAAAATGCTAAAATTCCAGTTGAAATTTTTTCAAAGTCCCTTAAAAATTTTCCAATTTTTGTCCCAATTCTTCCCATTCCCATTGAAACTTTTCAAATCCCTCTCAAAATTGTTGAAATTCTCTTGAAGCTTTTAAAATTCTCTCTAGAATTTTCAAAATCCATGTCCACATGTTTACAATTTCACGTCAAAAAATGGCTAAAATTCCAGTTGAAATTTTTTCAAAGTCCCTTAAAAATTTTCCAATTTTTGTCCCAATTCTTCCCATTCCCATTGAAACTTTTCAAATCCCTCTCAAAATTGTGGAAATTCTGTTGAAGCTTTTAAAATTCTCTCTAGAATTTTCAAAATCCACTTCATCATGTTTACAATTTCACGTCAAAAAATGGCTAAAATTCCAGTTGAAATTTTTTCAAAGTCCCTTAAAAATTTTCCAATTTTTGTCCCAATTCTTCCCATTCCCATTGAAACTTTTCAAATCCCTCTCAAAATTGTTGAAATTCTGTTGAAGCTTTTAAAATTCTCTCTAGAATTTTCAAAATCCATGTCCACATGTTTACAATTTCACGTCAAAAAATGGCTAAAATTCCAGTTGAAATTTTTTCAAAGTCCCTTAAAAATTTTCCAATTTTTGTCCCAATTCTTCCCATTCCCATTGAAACTTTTCAAATCCCTCTCAAAATTGTTGAAATTCTGTTGAAGCTTTTAAAATTCTCTCTAGAATTTTCAAAATCCACTTCATCATGTTTACAATTTCACGTCAAAAAATGGCTAAAATTCCAGTTGAAATTTTTTCAAAGTCCCTTAAAAATTTTCCAATTTTTGTCCCAATTCTTCCCATTCCCATTGAAACTTTTCAAATCCCTCTCAAAATTGTTGAAATTCTGTTGAAGCTTTTAAAATTCTCTCTAGAATTTTCAAAATCCATGTCCACATGTTTACAATTTCACGTCAAAAAATGGCTAAAATTCCAGTTGAAATTTTTTCAAAGTCCTTTAAAAATTTTCCAATTTTTGTCCCAATTCTTCCCATTCCCATTGAAACTTTTCTAATCCCTCTCAAAATTGTGGAAATTCTGTTGAAGCTTTTAAAATTCTCTCTAGAATTTTCAAAATCCATGTCCACATGTTTACAATTTCACGTCAAAAAATGGCTAAAATTCCAGTTGAAATTTTTTCAAAGTCCATTAAAAATTTTCCAATTTTTGTCCCAATTCTTCCCATTCCCATTGAAACTTTTCAAATCCCTCTCAAAATTGTTGAAATTCTGTTGAAGCTTTTAAAATTCTCTCTAGAATTTTCAAAATCCATGGCCACATGTTTACAATTTCACGTCAAAAAATGGCTAAAATTCCAGTTGAAATTTTTTCAAAGTCCCTTAAAAATTTTCCAATTTTTGTCCCAATTCTTCCCATTCCCATTGAAACTTTTCAAATCCCTCTCAAAATTGTTTAAATTCTCTTGAAGCTTTTAAAATTCTCTCTAGAATTTTCAAAACCACTTCAACATGTTTACAATTTCACGTCAAAAAAATGCTAAAATGCCAGTTGAAATTTTTTCAAAGTCCCTTAAAAATTTTCCAATTTTTGTCCCAATTCTTCCCATTCCCATTGAAACTTTTCAAATCCCTCTCAAAATTGTTGAAATTCTGTTGAAGCTTTTAAAATTCTCTCTAGAATTTTCAAAATCCATGGCCACATGTTTACAATTTCACGTCAAAAAATGGCTAAAATTCCAGTTGAAATTTTTTCAAAGTCCCTTAAAAATTTTCCAATTTTTGTCCCAATTCTTCCCATTCCCATTGAAACTTTTCAAATCCCTCTCAAAATTGTAGAAATTCTGTTGAAGCTTTTAAAATTCTCTCTAGAATTTTCAAAATCCACTTCATCATGTTTACAATTTCACGTCAAAAAATGGCTAAAATTCCAGTTGAAATTTTTTCAAAGTCCCTTAAAAATTTTCCAATTTTTGTCCCAATTCTTCCCATTCCCATTGAAACTTTTCTAATCCCTCTCAAAATTGTTGAAATTCTGTTGAAGCTTTTAAAATTCTCTCTAGAATTTTCAAAATCCATGTCCACATGTTTACAATTTCACGTCAAAAAATGGCTAAAATTCCAGTTGAAATTTTTTCAAAGTCCCTTAAAAATTTTCCAATTTTTGTCCCAATTCTTCCCATTCCCATTGAAACTTTTCAAATCCCTCTCAAAATTGTTGAAATTCTGTTGAAGCTTTTAAAATTCTCTCTAGAATTTTCAAAATCGATGTCCACATGTTTACAATTTCACGTCAAAAAATGGCTAAAATTCCAGTTGAAATTTTTTCAAAGTCCCTTAAAAATTTTCCAATTTTTGTCCCAATTCTTCCCATTCCCATTGAAACTTTTCAAATCCCTCTCAAAATTGTTGAAATTCTCTTGAAGCTTTTAAAATTCTCTCTAGAATTTTCAAAATCCATGTCCACATGTTTACAATTTCACGTCAAAAAATGGCTAAAATTCCAGTTGCAATTTTTTCAAAGTCCCTTAAAATTTTTACAATTTTTGTCCCAATTCTTCCCATTCCCATTGAAACTTTTCAAATCCCTCTCAAAATTGTTGAAATTCTGTTGAAGCTTTTAAAATTCTCTCTAGAATTTTCAAAATCCACTTCATCATGTTTACAATTTCACGTCAAAAAATGGCTAAAATTCCAGTTGCAATTTTTTCAAAGTCCCTTAAAAATTTTCCAATTTTTGTCCCAATTCTTCCCATTCCATTGAATCTTTTCAAATCCCTCT